>NW_008824196.1:3606706-3634460 GCF_000699105.1 Pygoscelis adeliae
TTTACTGAAAGAGTGGTTAAACATTGGAAGAGGCTGCCCAGGGAAGTGGTTGAGTCACCATCCCTGTAAGTATTTAAAAGACGTGTAGATGAGGCGCTTAGGGACATGGTTTAGTGGGCATGGTGGTGTTGGGTTGACGGTTGGACTCGATGATCTTAGAGGTCTTTTCCAACCTTAATGATTCTATGAAAAACTGCCCAATTCTCAAGAAAAAAAAAATTGATCTATTGTGCTGTTGCTGATTGTCACTGTCATCCTCTCTAAGCAGTTTGGATGACTTGCATATAACTACAGGTAACCTCATCCCATCACTCCAGAATCAAGCTTCCTTCTTCACATGGTTTCATCATGTCATGAATGTGCAGCTGTAAACCACTCAAAGAATAGACAGAGCACATTTTTTTTTTATTTTAATATTGACTTGTACATTATCTAGAAGCATTGTATATACATAAAGTCAATGTCTTTTAGATCTGCAGGGTCATGTGAGAGCAAGAAAACAGGTACGAGACACTTTTAAATCCCAAGACTTTGTTATGAAACAGCTGTACTACTTGTTTTTTGAGCTTATTAGGAACTCGACAACCTCTAGGAGATACTTCATATTCAAATACATTAGTAATAAGGAAAAAGATCTGTCTCTAGTCAGCAGCTATTGAAAGTTTTAGCATTCATTTCTAAGGACATGAACAAACAAGTCTCAAATGATATGACATTCTTTTGTAGCACAGGCAGACTTAGGATATCGAAGACTACATTATCTTTGCACTGTCTTAACAAACAAACAAAAAAAGACAAAGTAAAAATGTATCTTAAATGGCATACCTTTTTTGTTTATCTGGAAGAGGAATGAAAAGCAATACATAACCAGTTTTATTTAGAAGATCAGTTTTATTTGCACCAGTTTTATTTACAACACCAGCTTTATTTAGAAACAAGTATACTATAGGGGACCTGAATCTGTCTCGTAAGTGCGTACATGGCAGGCATATCAGTGGAAAAATGTCTAGAAAAAATGTCTGTAGCTTGTAGACAAAAAGGGAAACCAAGAGTCACATGGAATTAACAGTGTGCTCTCAATGTTCACCATCATCCACCCTCCAAAAACTACTGCAAGTAATAAAGTCTCTCACTCACAACATTAGCCCGCATTGTGTGTCAGTAAATCACAGCTGAGTTGGTAACAGCACACAGATCTCTCCAGACGAGCAACAGTCATACCAATGACTGCTGCATAAGTATAGCTTCCATATATACAAAAATCTCACGTGCACATTGGAAGCACAAACATATTTGCTGATTCAAGACTAGCAATCTATCAGTAAATCCAGTATGCAATTTCCCTGCTTCTCTGCACGTACGTACTTCCCTCAAGCAGACCTTTATAAGGAAGGTCTTGTAACGTAACCTGAAAAATCAGCAAGCCTGCAACTTATTAGATATGAAGCAAAGACTCACAGTAGAAGAGTGTGCAATGATACTGTGAGATCCCTCATGAGAATAGGGCAACTCTAACTGAAATTTGCCAGATTACTCCAGCTGTGATAGTATGGGGAGAGAATGTCATAGTCCAATGGAAGCCTTGGTTATCTTTTCTGGTTAAGTTAAGAAAGCAATAAAAATGGTAATGTGACACTTTTGAGGAGGTCAGATTAACAAAAAAAATAAAAGTAAATAAATACAGTCCATCTAACAAAACGTGTCATTAATTGAACTATATTGAATAAGGAGCCCAGGTTTCAGACATAACATTTATTAGCCACATGGGCTGAAAAAGGGAGAAAACTTTTTTGCCTCTTCTGGACTGTCTTTAGTGCAGCAAGAGAGATGTATAGACATATCGATCATCTTAACTTTCTGAGCTAATTTTTACTGCCAAGTTAAAGTTTTACAGTAGAGCATATATTGCAGAGCTTCTACAAACCAGCCAATTCAACTTCCTAATTACAAAAGCTCAAGATACAATAAAACACTCCGTGAAAAAGTAAATACATATTCCAAAGACAGAACACAACAGCCAGTCTATCTTCAAATTTTGCAGAAAGGCCCTTGTTCCTCTAGTTAGTTCCTCCTGCAGGTATGGCAGAAAGCAGTTCCATGAATGTCCCTTATCAGAATACAAAATCAGCTGGAATGACATTGAACAAGGATCCGCAAGATCTAAATGCTTATGGATCTCCTTGGAGTATCGGAGACGGGGTATCCCACTATTCTGCCTCTGCCAATAGAACAGTTGCCTGAGTAAAGAGTATAAGAAATTGGGCAAATATAAAGTGGTCTTCCCATTGACACAATTTGCCAGCTTCTGGAAATTAGTGGCTTAAGGATTTATTGGTTATTGTTAAGCACCTCTCTGTCATTATTTTAAATTCTTCTCTACTTCATTCTTTACGTACAAAAATAAGCCTGTCATTAACAGTTTATGAATTCTTTTTAATTAGAAATTGCTTATTGAGTTTTCTTCCTCTTTTGATGTTATTAAAATGCAATATTGGCTGAAATCTATTGCCTAAAACATCGGACCATAAAAAGCAGCTGAGTCCTAAGGCAGGAGGTCTAAGAAAGCAAAACGCTGCATCACTGAGCACAAGTACCAATAGCTCCACCCTCAAACAGCTTCTACTTGATGACTGATGGATCAGCAACTGACAAAGGTTTTCTTCAGCTAGCAAAAGCTGCATTTTGACACAATAATTTTGCGAGGAGAAAGGGTATAAAGGGCAAACATTTGAAACTCTAGTGGAGCCACCTTCTTCCAACACGATATAAAAAACCCCAGTAGCTTAAAGCAAATATTCCATGTAGAAAAACCTTTATACAAAATAAGAACCTAAGACCAGCCTATTGGCTCAGACCGTGGGCCAAAAGGACACCACTACAAGCTGATGCCTAAATGAAAATGATTCTACGGTAAGTACAAATATACTTGAGTATTTTCCCAGGCTCAAGCACAAGACTTCCTGAACCACATATGATTTCTGTCTACTTAGACATCTTTGTTTCTTTTTCTCTCAAGCCTATGCACAGTCTCGCTTTGACTCTGTGTAAAAACTGTAAAGGCAGCCTAAGAAAACACTCTTTTTGAAGTTATGTTCAGTATAACCAAGAAAGAATCTGGAAGAAAAGGTGGAGCTATAAGCTAAGTTTTCTTAATGAACGTGCTGTAAATAAATGCAGTAACACCAAGCATCTGAAGTAATGCTCACTTTCACCAGCCTATGGCATTCTAGCCCTACACAAAGTACAATTTTATTTTCAAAGATTCAAGAGAAGAACATCAAGAAGTAAATAAGAGCAGCTTAATATTTTTTCTTCGTTTTGTAAAAAGTCATCAAAACAGGGTGCCCATCTCTTCTGCTAACAAGAATGAACCCACATTTGACGTAGAAGAGAAGAGGGAAAATAAGATGCTCTTTTATTGTCACAGATGGGTGAAAACAATTCTGCATTTCAAACCAGAAAAATCTAGAATAAACTGGATTCTAAATTCAGAAATGCAACAAGTCAAACTAACACAACGTTTCCAGTGCAGGAATAATCTTTCTTTCCCATCCAGTCTACAAGCTTGTCAGAAGTTTCCCATCATGTTTTACAGAAAGGAGAAATTAAAGGATTCTCACAGATGAACCCAGCAGTATTTTCTGTGGCTCTTTCAGCCCATGAGGCGCTGTACTATAATGAGATGCTCTGCGTCTTGTATGTAAGAATCCTCAATTCAGTAAGAGAAAACAAATCCAGAAAGGCCAGTGAAGCTAAAATTTGTCCAAACTTGAAAGGGAAACTAAAGACAGAGAGAGTTGCCAGGGCACAGCAAGGGCCAACTGCTCTCTCCGGGCCAGGGAGCCAGGAGCCAAAGGCAATATAACACAGCTGCAGAATAGAGGCCAGCCAGGGCCCATCCCACCCCCTAGCCAGGAGCAGAGCAGCCAGGGGGGCACCAGGACAGCCCCAGCCACAGCCATTGGGCACCTCCCTGGGGGACCAGGACAGGCCAAGGCGGAAGATGAGGGCCTATGCGTGGGCCTGGCTTTGCGGGTCCCATGGCCAGGCAGGGCAGGACTGTGGGGAGCTGGAGACCAGCCCTGCTGCAGCATCGCTGGGGCAGGGGCTGACAGTCCCAGAGGGCTGACATGGGGTCCTGGTCTGTGGGCAGGTGGGGGGAGCCCTGAGGAGCTGGGCAGGGGCAGTCAGGGCTGGGGGTGCCCCCAGAGACTCCTAACGTCTCCTTTAGGAAGAAGAGCCTCTCCTTCTCCATACTCTAAAGCATTATATGGCAGGATGGGGAGAGAAGAAAGAGAGAGAATCTGAGTGCTGGAAAAGATGGCAAGGCGTGGCTCACGGACTAAAGGCAGAGAAGGGACGCAGCCCTTTCCCAAAGGGTAAACATTATTTAAGGCAAGATGACTTAGTTACTGAAAGCTTCACAGACTTATTACTGACTGCAGCTCAGCCCTAATTAAAATAAATGCCTGTAGTCCTGCATGAATGTGTTCTGTGCACTTTGTGCTATAAGGAATATGAATTTTTGTTTTATTTGGTACAATAGGAAGGAGAAACCTGCCAAGATATATTAGAACAGACAAGACTTACCACATTTTTATCTATATACATATTAAATTCATCTTGCATTACATCTCACTAGGCAACCTCCAAGTTTTCTTAATTTCACTTCTGTTTTATTAAGTTAGAGACAGGTGGGAGATTCCATAGAAAAGACAGAACTGGAGCTCCCCTGGTGGCAAATCCATTGACTCCATGGAGCACAAAGGCAGGAAGAGTTACTAACTCTTTCCTTCCTCTTTTCTTGCCCTGTGCTCAGCCAAGCATTGCATCCTACTCCCAGCAGTTCTAGCACAGCTCCTTCTCTAACCTTCCAAGAGATTGAGTACATTCACTGGGCACTGATCTGAAGTTTCCCTGTCACTCTTCATAGTTTCCTAGATAATGCTCATCCTCGTAATTCTTACGATTCATATCATATAGTCCTCAGGTATTGATGTAATCATATGCTTCATCTTGTATTTCTGTTTATTTCCATCACACTGTTTTTTAAGGTTGGAATTTTAGGATGCACTTACTATGTAAAGTAAAAAAGCTTCTTCCCTGCCAAAACCTTTAAACCTAAAGTCTGAAAAATATTTTGATGTTTTCCATTCACTTATCTCACTAATGGCTACTGAATGTTAACAAGTACTTGTAGAAGAAGTTATTCCAATATAGCTGTGGTTTTACACCTCTACTGTTCATCTTTCCTGCGTTTTCATTTAAGATAGCAAAGATGCCAGAGTAGATTATCTGTTGAAGCCTAACTTTTTTTTGCCACCTACTTCTACTCATTTCCACTTAGATCAGAACTTATTCCCTCAGAAAACATTATTCTGTTTTATCCTGTGCTGAATTCATAAAACTGCATTTGTGACATTTATCTACTGCTCTAGGAACTAATTTTTAAAAAATGAAAATCAGTGTACTTCGTAACAACATTCTGCAGAAAATTCAGTCTCTCTCTATATATATTATTTGCTTTAAAAAAATCTGTGTTAGCAAACAATAGCAAATAATAAAGTTTAACAGATTTATGCCTTAAATTGTATCCATAACAAAGTTTCTCAAAATATGAAAAAGCCTCTCACATTTCTTGAAGAGTTGGGTGCTTGCTTGTTAGCTTTTTATTTGTGCTCTAATGTTGCCTAGTTAAAGAAAATGCTGAAGTTGACAAACTGGATAAATTATTATACTTCAAATTATAAATATTCCAAGTTAGGACTATATCAAAACTGGACAAGAAATTCAAGGGCTGGTAGATTTGTTCTATTGTGAACATAAAGTTATTTAACTGTTATAACACCATCAGCTCTGTGCTGTTAATTTCATAACCAACTCTCCATATTTTCAATCACCTGTATATTACTAAAGCCTAGTACTACTGCTCAGAAAACAGTTTGTAACTGCTTACAAATAATGCCTCCTGTTTTTATGAAAATAGGTTTATAACAATGCAAAAATTAAATGGCATTAACTGCCTCTAAGTCATTCCATGATATTTAGAAAATGCTGGCAGTTCTGTTTTATTAGCATAGCAGTGTCGTGGACTGATACTTAGAATAGAATATATTACAAACAAATATTAATCTATCTAGCTGGAAAAGGAAAAGAAAAAACAAATCAGGGTGTTTTAAATCCAGAATAGTAACAGTAACTATAAGCCAAAGTTCTGACAAATAGAAAAGAGGACAGAAAAACTTTATTAAAAGATATCAGGAAGGAGTAGATCTCTGAACCACTTCTTGTGGCAGTAACACTCTCCATTTTTCTGAACAAGTAATTATTAGTTGAATAATGTAATGAAGCAAACTATTCAACAGATGCAAAAATCATGGAAGAAGGCTTTCCCCATTACAAACCCTACAAAGCAATGACGAAAATAGACATCCTACACCAAAGAACAGCTTCTAGTAGGACACAAATAACTGAAAAATAGAAAATGCGTGGAATAAGCGGCCATGAAATGTTACTTAGGTAACCAATTTAAACCAACAATTGCAAATTACTATTGAAAATTATGGCAAAAGTATTAAACAAACAGAAGGTAATAAAAATACTATCTTGAATTTCAGAAACAGAAAGCCATACATTAATCTTCATTAGTTATTTCCAGATTTGTAAGTCTTAAACATTGAAATTAAAAGGTAAACATATAGGAAACAATGTTGTTTGTGAACAAAAGGAGGTTCCTAAGTTTATATAGGCTTTGCTTATACAAGTGCAGCAGCCAAGTTTTCAATAAGCTGGAAGTCAATGTGAGAATAGAACAGTTAGCAAGTCTGGAAAAAAAGATCAAGTAGTCATTTTGGTGTCTAAATAAAGCTTAAAAGTCTATATTTTTGTATGTTTGTAATGTATACACATATGAATATCCTTTTCAAAAGACTATATCTATCCCAGACATGCCCAGTTTCTCTTTAGAAATATCCCAGGTGAGACCATTATCAGGTCCGAGTAATTTTCAGTTGCTCTGACGGAAATAAAAAGCATATGTTTGAAACATATGTTTCCTTTTCTTTTGTTTCCACAACATGTTTATGGGGTGCCTAAGGGTATAATCTAAGTGAACTTAAAACTAAACATGCCTGAACAGATCACTTGTCTGTTGCAATTGCATATGTTTTCATAGATCTCATCATGCCAGTGAATCATAGAATCGAATTGTAGAATGGTTTGGGTTGGAAGAGACCTTAAAGATCATCTAGTTCTAACCCCCCTGCCATGGGCAGGGACACCTTCCGCTAGATCAGGTTGCTCAAAGCCTCATCCAACCTGGCCCTGAACACTTTCAGGCAGGGGGCATCCACAACTTCTCTGGGCAACCTGTCCCAGTGTCTCACCACCCTCACAGTAAAGAATTTCTTCCTAATATCTAACCTAAATCTACCCTCTTTCAGTTTAAAACCGTTACCCCTCACTACACTACACTATCACTACACTCCCCGACAGAAGAGTCCCTCCCCATCTTTCCTGTAGGCCCCCTTTAAGTACTGGAAGGCTGCTATAAGGTCTCCCTGGAGCCTTCTCTTCTCCAGGCTGAACAACCCCAACTATCTCAGCCTGTCCTCATAGGGGAGGTGCTCCTGCCCCCTGATTATCTTTGTGGCCCTCCTCTGTACTCACTCGAGCAGGTCCATGTCTGTCTTATGCTGGGGACCCCAGAGATGGACACAGTACTCCAGGTGGGGTCTCATGAGAGTGGAGTAGAGGGGAAAAATCACCTCCCTTGATCTGCTGGCCACGCTTCTTTTCATGCAGACCAGGATGCGATTGGCTTTCTGGGCTGCAACCACACATTACCGACTCATACTCAGTTTTTCATCCATCAGTACCCCCAATTCCTTCTCCACAGGGCTGCTCTCAAGCTACTCATTGCCCAGCCTGTATCCATGTTTGGGATTGCCCTGTCCCAGATGCAGAACCTTACATTTGGCTTTGTTGAACTTAATGAGGTTTGCACAGGCCCACCTTTCTAGCCTGTCAAGGTCCGTCTGGATGGCATCCCTTCCCTCTAGAGTATCAACCACATCACTAAGCTTAGTGTCACACGCAAACTTGCTGAGGGTGCACTCAATCCCACTGTCCATGTCCTCAGCCAAGATGTTAAATAATACTGGTCCCAGTACAGACCCCTGAGGGGCACCACTCATCACTGGTGTCCACCCGGGCATTGAGCCATTGACTGCAACTCTTTGAGTGCAACCATCCAGCCAATTCCTTATCCACTGATTGGTCCACCCATCAAATCCATATCTCTCCATTTTAGAGACAAGGATGTTGTGTGGGACAGTACCAAGTGCTTTGCACAGTATTATCAATAAAGCTGAATTCCAGCCAAATGTTCTTTATCTAATGCTCTGATTTATCAGGCTTCCAGATCAAAGCAAATAGTTGTTGCATCCACTTTTATAAGGATGCTTAGGAAGATTCAGTCCTTTACAACTCTCTTCAAGTGTTTTCCCAGAATATCCTAGGAAAGATAGGTATGACAAGACAATTGCTACCCTAACAAATAAAAGTGATCTTTAATTATTTCTCTCTTCTATTTTCTGAATCTAAGACCGCACATCAATATTAGATTCCTACCCCAGGCAAACCAAGGTATTTGCATTTACAGTATAGATTGGTGGATAGAGAGATACAGGGTTCTGTCTGTGTATTTGCAGTATCATACAAATTTTAGTCAAATAACAAGAATTAAGAAAGAAATCCTTTTCCTTAAAGTTACTTTTGTCAAGAAGTTGACATATTTACCAAGCTAATAGCTCCTTACTTAAGTACAGGAAACTGAAGACAAAAAAGTGTTAATCATCTTTAGAGATGATTACAATAAAGGTATGACTGAAACATTAAGTGACAGCCAGGAAGTTACCTTTCTAAGTGCATACAATAATCTGTAGACTACTTCAAGGAAAAAATCTTACCTATACTGGAAATTCAAAATATTCTATGTTGCTGCATTTCTTTCCTCTTCTCCACTGGCTGCTGACAGCACCTTCTTTCTCTCCTTCATTTCAGACTCAAGTCTTGGGGTTACCATCTACCCCCCTTACGTGCTCATATGGCCATATTATTGCCCAGTTTCACTGCTTTCTACTTCACAACGATGCTGAATTCCTCCCTTCATTTCAACAGAACAGCCACATTCATTTTCAGCTTCTTAACACTCTCTGACTTTACTCATGTTTTCTACAGCTTGTTTGAAAATATCCTCCCTTTTACTTAGTCCCAAATATAAATGTCAGTATCGTTGGCCCCAATTTTAAATCAGTCAGTAGCAAACTGAGTTCTTCTACTGGCTATCCCCAATCACTGCATCTTCTCTCCTAATCTATCCTTGTCATATACATTCCCTCCATATCGCTGTTATCCACCATCTTATCTTGCAATATTTTATTTTGGGCTTTCAATTAGATCTTCTTCAAATCAAAGCGGTTTAGAACTTAAAAGTATCAAACACAATGAAAAAATACATAGACAGACACCATTAATACTCCAGGGTTGAACTGTCAGTCATGATTAGAAAGTGGAAACAAAGACTTTCTTGCCCAAAGTACTCCACCTTAAGCCTGTATCTTAATCCTTAAGAGGATTTAAAAGCCTTGAACTCCATTAGAGGTATCATTTAAACTTGCAGCTGAAGGCTTTCAGACAGTTAAACGTCTTTATTATTACAGAATCTTAGATTTTTAAAGTGATTGAAAGCGGTGTCTATTCCAGACCTAATACGTGTCTCAGCTTGTGCTGTCACCATCATCCTTGTTTTAATTAATGCAAAGCTGTCCTGAAAGTTCAGAAGCAGTGATTGCCTGATAGTCAAGAACTTTGCCAATACTGTTGGAGCATTTTAGCCTGCTAAATTTAAGAGACAAGACTAACAGAAAAATCCCAAATTAGCACAGTTCAGCAACATGATTCATGTATTTTGCTGCTTGTGTTGCTGAAGAACAAGAAGCTTAAGAAATTTCTACAGCGGTCTTAGAAAAGCATATATGAATTCCAACAAAATAAAGGGTACTTTTTATTTACCTTTTTTTTTTTTTTTTTTTACTTTCCACAATATTTTGTTTGTAGAACATGCCTTAGCTAGAATTAAAATACAGACCTCAAAGATCCAGGATCTGTTCCTTTTTCTGGTGTGGACTGATTATATAGCTTTGTTTAAATTCCTAGTCTGTACAGAGATGGACTTTCCCATCTATAAAAACACCAATATCTCAAAAATATGCTGAACTAATAATATTGTAGTATTATAGACACTGTAGTCTTAAAACACACTAAGAGCATTAAGGAGAATGTCCTGGAGTTCTGCTTCTACCTTTAATGGGGTTAACTCCTTTTGCATATCCAGCATCCAGCCTCTGCCTTCATGTGCTGAACTGCCTGTTTTTCTTATTAAAAGCTGAGGCAAAATATGCCTTCATTTTGAGGTTTATACCTAGATTATATTTTTACGCTTCCTGTCAGCACAAGTATATGAAACAGTAGATTTTCTTAGTTTAGCCTGTCATAGCAAAGCCATTTATAACAGCATACCTGAATCAGGATGTGGGAGCAAGACAGTAGCTGATACAAGTGGAAATAGCAGGGTTAATTTTTTCCCTGTAATCATAACACAATCGAATGGAAAGGGAAAAAAAAAGTTGTAATTGAGCTTCCTTTCATACCACTTTGTTCACACCACACCTCTACCTCTGATTCCTAATACTATTAATTCCTTTGGAAAGTTTCCTCATACACCAACAAATACTATGTCCAGTCTACTTGTATCTTCTTCTGGTCTTCTAGCCAGCCCAATACGCTCCACACCCACCCCAGCCCATCACAGTCCCTGACATTCACTTTGCTCATGATGGAAGCTGCATCACTCTGCAAATTCTTAAGAGAAAGATGTGACCTTAAACAGTTTTTACTAGTTTGGTAAGGACAGGATTTTTAATGACTCAGGGAGCAAAGGAGAGAAGGAAAATAAGAGGGAATCTGCTATTTTAAATAGGTAATAGTTCAGTAACTAACACATGCAACCAGCACATGGAAGGTAAGAGCACGAATCCCTGTGAGCATGTAACCTTGTAATACAGCCTTGCCATTGCTATTAACAGGCCATAAGCTTTGTACTGAATTTACAGGGCCTCAGCACTGGGGTTTGACAAGCCTTCTCTGTCTGAAGGCTTGCTGACCAGCTTGCAGAGCTTTGCTTTACTTAACTTTTGTTAAAAAGTGACAGCAACTTTTTTAATTGATCAGGCCTCTGTGATTAATTTGTTTTACTTCTATCTTTGTATGGTACTACCAGAACCCACAGCTATAAATAACTCAGTTAAGGAAATGCAGACTGGGAGCAGGAGAAAACTGGTTTTAGGGGCAACAAAAAGAGCAAAGAAATAATATCTCACATATGTAGAAGGCACCATATACAGAAAATTTGGAGCTGTAGGCCAATGAAGAAAGACAGATGTAAAGCATGTTACTAAACATATATAATGATCCCAAGTGGATCCTAGATTGAAGAAAAAACTAACATCAACATCATATTCCTCCCAAAAAAGGACATCAGAAGCTGATGGCTTACAGTGTTACCCTCAGAGCAGTCCAAAGCTACTGGCTTCTGTGTGCATCAAACCTGGCACAGAACCTCGTGGGCCTTCATGATTAGATAGATGCACATGTCACCAGACATTCACATAATTTTTTTTACCACTCCTTTTTATGTTTGTCCTTAAATATTTTTTTTTCTAAATTGCCTTAGAATGTTAATAATAAATTCCACTCAGGTTTTCATTGTGTGATTTACGATGCTAGAATCTGAACTGAATTAATCTTCTGTTCAGCTGGTTGTATATAGGCGATTCTACAAAGCAAGGAATTATGGAAATTACCTGTAATTAAGTGTATTTATATGAAGCAGTATTTTGGTTTCCATCACACAGTAGCACATCATGAAACAAAAATGCTTCACTAAAATCTCACCTTAATTTGATGTACTATATTACTATCATAAAAGTAAAAAAAAAAAGTTTAAAAGTATCTAAGAACTGCTAGTATAAAATAGTTTACCTTTATGTCTATAGCCAGACTGACAGCATGCATAGCATTCACAAGTATCAAACAGTTGTGCAAAAACTGTTCAGGAGTTCTTGGATTAGTATACATCCTTACAAAGTGAGTAGCAACCTAGAGAAGACAGAGAAATCAAACTCTTCATCTATCAATAAGCAAAATTACTATGTTTGTATTTTCAATCTTTCAGCAATCCATAAGATCTAAATTTTGAAATAAAGTTCCCTATTAAGAATATACCCAGAGAAAAGAAAAAGTAATACTGAAATAATCACTCTAGACTTGCTAAATGTTGGGTTTTTTTTCCTTTTTAAAAACCACATAAGCCAACAGTTCCAAAGGAAAATAAGGCCTGAAGAAACCCACTTACATTAATAAACTGTATAAAACTTGCACAATATTAAGAAAAGTCCTTACCAAATATGGACAATAAGCTGCCAGCTGTGCTGCCAATACCAGACCATCTAGAAGATCTCGGTCAAAATTTACTATCCATCTCATTGGTGGTACTTCACCTGATTGAAAAACAGAGCAAGATGAATTAGACTCTTCTCCCCTGAGATGCCTGATTTTATTCTAGATAGAAATGATGACTATTTGAAATTACTGACTTGAGGAAAGAACACAAAAAGGAAACATCGTAGAATTTCCCAGACATAATTCTCTTCCAGAGCCGTTGCTGAAAACATGAAAAATCTCACCTAGAATATTGTAACTACTATTCATACACTCTGATACAGCATGTAAGAGTATTCATCACAATGGAAGGGAAAGCAGGTTAGCTAAACTTAACCTCACAGATTAGGAACCTAAACATGTAAATTGTTTTTATTTTTATAGGCGTAACATTCATAGGGCTACTGAAACTCAGGAAAATATGCGTGAATCCTTTAAAGTTGCAATGTTTAAGCACGTAAGAAGGAAAAGGTTATTAAATTTCTTTAAGGTCATATTAAATTACTTGGCACAAATGCAATATAAATGAAAGCTAACAGCTCAATTCCTGCAGCACAGATCACTACTTCTACAGTTGTACTGTAAAGGCCTATGCCTCACAATGTTAGATTATTTTTTACATTTCTAATGTTTTTATTTAAAAGAAAACTGATTAAGAAAGTAAATATAGTTTACTTATTAGTATTTCTTATTTGAAGAATTCCATATCTTACATAGTCAACACAGCATTTAAACAACAGACTTTTGTTCTTAAGCATCATAATAAACCATAGGAAGAATACAGTCATTTGAAAACTCTCAACCTGAGATATTCTCTAAAAAAGTTACTGACATACCAATAACTAAATGTTTTAAATCACTGTCTATACCAAATTACCGGTACTTTGCTCTCCAGATGATATGCGCTTTGTGAAGCATGAACACATAGAAGCTGATCCTTTTTTAAGGAGAGCAATCTGGTCACAAATATCCACGTACTGAGTCATGCCTTCTCTGATGGCATAACTGTGTTATCTGCAGTTTCTTCCAACTTCTAATGCAAAAATACCTATTGCTTAGTTTTCTTTGGTTTTGTTACTGTCTCAGGCCCAAGCTCCCAAATTTAGGGAACTCTTTGGACTTCAGCCACTGGCAAGGTTTTCGGATAGACTGGGATCATGCTTTCTCATACAGGACAAATTATATAGCTTTTATTTCACTATACATCCAGAGAGTGTATTATTTACCAAGTTTGACGCTTCCTAAGTTGAAAAAAACCCACCAATATGCTACAGAATCTGAGACGATCAAAATTCTCCTACATATTATAAACACATAAACAATATAATATAAAGAAATGTTCTTTTCTTTCAAAAATGCTACCATTAAAAGATAAAAAGGTTTGCAACACTGAACTGTTATGACAGTAATATAACGATGTTCAGAACAGTCCACTATCTTCATTAGCAAAAGAAGAATTTGGAGACACCAGTACTTGACATAGAAATAATTTAAAAGAACAGAAGCATAAAATGTTTCACCAGGTTACACATTTCAGACCTTTATTTCAAGTCTGTCCTTATTAAGAGCTTCATTCTACAAGATCAAACACATGAAAGCAGGGGCACAAATTGTGTATATTTGAAAGGTCTCTACCTTTACAGAAAGAATACTATAAACCAAATGAAAGTTCAAGAAAGAGAAAAGGATAGATTGTATTTGGAATACAATGGTCTGTCTTAGTGGTCAAGAATGCTGACTCTTTTGCTCACAAATCAGACAACGCTCTGCTATAGACATAACACTTCAGTCAGTGTTACTAAGGGTTTTAAACTTGAGACAGTATTTTTGGATATGTTATATACCCTACGAACAACAACTATCAACACCACACTGACTAAGAAAGAAAGTAGGCTGTTGTATATTGAAAATTATTAAATTTCTTAAGGTAACCTTATTCATTCCTAAGTACCTTCAGACATCAGCCAGGCTGATGTAAACAAGCAAGTTATTGTCCAAAAGCCAGGCCACAAATCCAAAAAACATTCAAACTGGAAAAAAAATTCCTGATCTTAAACTGAAACAGTGGTAACCACTCCATGTAGTGTTGAAGACACTACGAATCTTCAAAATGGTTTTCTTTTACTAGCACTTATTTTACTTGAGTTTATACCTCCTCAATTGCCTTTACCTACCTACTTTTGTTTGATATTAAGTGTGATTGCAAAATTGTAATTAGTGACAGGGAAAAGTAGTTAGAGATGCTGCTGCTAATGTCAGATCATAATTTATCAACATCAGCTCAAATAACTTCAATTGGTCCCCCAAGAAGTACAGTTAAATCAAATTTGCGAATAAGTAGCTATTATCAGCTACAGGTATAAATTTCGTTGTTGAACTCCTCATTTATACTGAACAGATTAGTTGTAAGCTTATAAGATTGTTCTACAGTGCTGTAAATATTATGCTTCAGACTAAATTTAAAGAGATAAACTATTCAAGAACTAAATAGAAGAAATAAAATAACCATGGGGCAAATCATTAAATAGGACGTGCATTCAGATGGAATCCTATGTTAATGCAAAGTAAATATATCAAATTATAATCTCAAATAAAAATTCCAGGAAAGACTAATTTTTAAGTACTCGCTTTCATAAAATAAGCTAGCTAACACACAAGATAATTTTATCAAACTGTGACTTTATATGTCATAGAAGAGTGAAATTCTTACAGAATTTTCAAAGATTGTTCATCATTGTTCATTGCCAACATCTTCCCCTTCTCTCCCTCCCAAAACCTATTTGCCATATCAGAAGATAGATGGAAATCTATCTATAAATGAATCATTACATAAAATATGTTCTATCATATATTAATTATATTAATAATTACACTGTTCTTAAACAGTCTCTTTTCTTCTGGAAGGCCCTAAAGTGTTATTTTGTTTCATTTTCATTATTAAAAAATAAGCTCTGATAGTTTAAATAAAAGAACTGGCTTAAAAGGAGAGACAAACTCTCTCCTCCCTTTTACAGAAAACAGCAAGATTCATCTAGAACACCCAAAAAAAAAGTTACTTCAAATTACTATCTAAAAAATCTCCTTTTCTGAAGAAAGTTTTAATTTTATTTAGAATTCAAATGTTTCTTTTATTGTCGTTCTTTCATTAATATGAACAGAAAGAAAACTAAATCAATTTACGTGTTATTCTAAATATTCATGAAATGGATGTTAAGTTAAAAAATATCAAAAAACAGTATTTAAAAGAGGATTAGAATGAAAATTTCATTTTCTGTAAGTTTTCAAATCAAAATTAAAATATTAATTTATAAATTTGTAATGACAAAAACCATTTCGCTTTGTCAGAATTTTTTTTTCCTATTGTTTAATTGAAACAACTTTTTTTCAAGCAGAAAACTCAAAGTTTAAGGGTCCTTGATAATTATGGAGGACAAGGTACCAAAGATTAAGTCTAACTGGATATATATCATCTCCTTGTTACCTATGACAGGAACAGAACACAGTGAATATGGGCCTCAACATCTAAATTGGGACAGTATTAATTTTAACTAAATTCAGACCTCCATTTTACAAATGTCTACAGTAGAGGACATTAATTTCCTCCCAACTCCCTGGTAAATTGCTTGCAGTTACTTCAAAAATATTTAATGTAGTCACTGCAAAAACAAATACTTTAAAAATAGCAAAATACATTTTTAAAAGCTTGCTTTCTTTCTAAAAAGTTAGTCTTTCTAATACAAATCCATCGTATTATTGATCATAGTTGGGACCTATAAAATTCAATAATCTTTGTCTTTATTAATAGAACTCAGACTCACTCTCAGCACACGATATTGGTATTTTTAATAAATCACCTTTTCCACATTTTTATTTGTAACTTTTTAAGATTAACTACTTCTGCTTTCATTTTAAATTCGGTCCAATATTGAATTGTTCTTCTGGTCTAAATCTAAAATCTAGATTGATTTACTCAGCCTTGTTATGGAAACTCATTAAACCAGATGCTTTGATCAAAAAAGTAAACTTTATTGTTTACCTTATTTTAACTTTAAAGCTTACTTTAAGTGTACCATTAGCTACCTTTAGGCTTCTGGTGGGAATATTACTTGAGCACACTTAAGCAATACCAGTTTTCCCTAGTACCTATGTACCTTCTTCTACCTTCACTAATCCTTTCTTTATGCTGGTAGAATTGTCTGTGTGGCAGCAAAGTGGGTGTGGGAACAAAGCTGGCTTAAAAAGAAAGGGCAAAACATTTCTTTACTTTTTAATCTGCGTCACACCAATCTGGTTTACCACGCAGCCACATAAATGGCTGCGCCCGTAGAAATGAAACATGGTAGCACCATTGTTTAAAAAACATTTATTGAACTATAGCTTTATAGACTATGTAAATCAGAGCATGAACAAAAAAACCCATGAAGTGGAATATTTTCCCATTTTGACTAATTAAATACTTTTATAAGTATTTTTTGTTGTTTTCCGTTTAATTCTTCTACTATCAATCAACCTACTTAATTAAATGCTTGTGAATAAATTAGTCAGAAAACACATTGTATTTTTCCCAACAACATCAAACCTAGCAGAAAAACTGCCAGCTATCCACCCTACAGTAATTCAGTTTTTAAATATAATTACTCAATTTTAGTAGAAATAAACAATGGAAATCAGAAGTCTTACTCAGGATACCTCATTTTCCTCTAAGCATATAAATGTATTAAATTTCATTTGTATTGGTACTTCTTGCAAAAAAAAAAAACAACTAATGGATCTTTAAGATAAAGATTCTCAGCCAATGTCATGATGAAAACCTGACTGATGGGTGTTGTAGGCCAGAAACAGCTTAAAATGTGAACGCTGACAGGTAGCAGATAACTCTGTGTGGTTGTCCAAAATTGAACTACTGAATTCTGAGACGAGTTCCTGCTACTTGCCAGCTGCGTCCCATAGGGGCTGGTTGCAAATTTTGATAACACCTAGACTAAAGTGGCATGTTCTGAATCCTTCCATTAATGAAGAGACGTGAGACAGAAGCACCAGTTAGGCTGATCACGAGTTCTGCTTCTGCAAATAGACTGTTTAGACTGGGAAAACTGGGGACTTGGACCTATGGAAAGAAGAAGAGGCCAAAAAGAAGCATTCCCAAAAAGAAGCAGCGGTCTTGAAAAGACAACAGGGGACTGGAAAGAAGGTGAAGAAGGTCCTAGCTGGAGGAAATATCTTGGAAGTGGGAGAAGATCCTGAAGATCAGAGAGATGCATAGAGACAAATGCTAGTGGATGCCCAGGGACTTTGGAGAGTGACACCTGAGAGTGGTAACTTTGAGCAGCGGCACAGCGTGAACTGACGTGACTTTTGCCTGATCTTCTCAGATCAGTAGCGACCTCCCCGCCAGGGAGGGAATTTGAGACCTTGTGAACATAGCGCTGTGTGGAGCGACTGAGTGTGTGAACTTATCAAATAGGATAAGAGCCGGGACCTTGTTGGTCCTTCAATAAACCCCAGTATTCTGATCCATCACAGGCTGTCATTTACTCTGCCTCATCCATGACAATAGGTGAAAATACCTCATAAAAAAAGATAATCAAGCAGGATTAACTTGGAGTGGATGTGCAGTCACTGTTATGTAGCGTACTCAGACATTTACTATCGTTATGGAAAGCTAAAATATACTGCAAGAGGACCCTAAAATATACTGCAAGTGATCTAAAATGAGAGTAGGTTTGTTTCAGCTGTTGATCCCACTCAACACTGAAGGAAGTAACATTCATACTCAATTCAGTGATTTGGGACTAACTTAATTCCTGCATTTAATTATTTTTAATAGGCAATTTTATTTTTCACTTGTAATGGCATCACGTGGCATTCATACATTAACCAAGCATAACAGCATTGTCATCATCTTTCTTGTGAGAGGTTAAACCAACTCTTGAAGACACACTGCTTTCTTTTTTCACGAAGCATTTCTAGATAGAAGCAGACAAGTTTTGCCATGGCACTCTAATTATTCATTTCCATATTTTATTTTTTATTGTATTGTAAAAGTCCAGATCCATTGAGTTTTTAAAAATTTTATGGCCTTTAAAAAGTCCCTGAAACACATTTTACATCAATCACTTAATACATAGTCTCACTCCTAATTCATCCTGAATGCAGAAAAATCAGATTTGTCAAAACCAAAATTTATGTGGGAATGTTTTCAGATTTAGATGTTTTCCCTGTCTTCTCCCACAAAGAGAAAAAAAAAAAGGCAAACTATCTTCACTGTCACTCTTTGGCTTGGATTTCATCTTCCCCTGGTGAATCAATAGCACACAAGGCTACAAGGTTTTCGCAGTTGGTTTTTGCCAAAATCTTTCTTAGTTTTCACTAAAACAAAAACAAATGTTTTTACATTCGTATGAATAGATTTGAAGCCTCAAGATTTTTTGCGGGATATGAAAACTATTTTCCAAATGGAGATAATCAAGGAAATACCTGTAACAATTCTACACGAAAAGGACAACCAACCTATTTCTTGGCAGAATAGCAAGCAACAGTCACCATAAACTCCTCTAGGTCAAATTTTGTCTATTTGGCAGGTAGAAGATACTGTGGACAAAGAAGAAATACTGGACATTTTAACTTCAGTAAGATTTTGGTCACATTCTCTCTCATAAGGAAGCAAGGAAAAGGTAGTCCAGAAAAAGGTACTGTTAGGTGGAGCACAAAACTCACTGAAAAACAGTAAACCTAACTATCAGCTGCCCACAAATCAAACTGCAATGTCCTAGATTGTATACTATTCAATATTTTCATTTGCAACTTGGAAAACAGCATAAAACTACCTTAGTCCAATCTGCAGATAATACCAAGCAGGTTAAAGAATTGACTCTGGGAAGAAGAATGGGTTGCAAGTACTCATGAGGAAAGGCCTATAATTTAAGCTCTTGAACAATTGGAATAGTGATCTGAAACAAATGGGATGAAATCCAATAATGATGCGTGCAGTGTACTACACTTAATGAAGAATAATTCATTACACAAGTACTAGATGGAAAATTGTATAGACAGAAATTCTGCAGAAAAGAACCTGGAGATAACAGCAAATCTCACACTGTCGCAGAAAAAGCAAATACTTTGCTAGGATGCATAAACAGGAGAGTTGTATCTTAAGCAGGTAAACTGATCCCTTCACTTCTATTCAGTTCTAGTAAAGTCTCACCTGGTATAAAACCCAGTAATTGGCACCAAACTTCAAGAAAGACATGGATCAACTAAGAGAGTTTACCAGAAAACAAACGAGCTGAGTATATTGAAAGACTGAGAGAATGGAATTGTTGTGCCAAGAGGGGGGAGAGGGAGTAACTGAAGCAGAACATAGTAATTTGCAAATAGGTATAAAGTTACTAGAAAAGCAAAGATCCACTGCACATCACATTTGAGAAGAGAAAGGATGGACTTAAACTCTAGCAGGGGAAATTTTGAGTTAGGTTAGACAATAGGAAAATCTTTCAAATGGAAATGAGTGGGAAATACTGGCAGATATTGCCTAAAGTGGACCATGGAATCTTCTTTTTTAGAGATTTTTATAACAGTCTAGGCAAATACCTGTCCTGTACGCTACAGGTCTAAGTCAGTTGAGTCTTTGCACACAAGAACGAAACAGATTATTTCCATTCTCTTTCTCCCTTTCCTACTTTCTGTGCTTCACTGTGGGTTTTTTGCAAGTTTCACCTTTATTAACTGATCCATCAGTATGCTTTATCTCACTGACTTACTAAAACTGGTTTATACCTGCTTTGTGCAGCAAAACACCACAAATGTACAATTTACTTTCCACTATCCCTTTTTATTCCAGTTCCTCCAATGTTTTGAAGTCACCCTTTATGCCTCCTGTAATACACGATTCTATCCCTCACCAACTGTAGAAAAAGAACTGTTTTTAGAGCAATATTTTAAAGATAAATATTCACAAAAATATTTTTCTTTTCTTCTTTTTTGGTAACAAATTATCTCTTTGAAGATAGATGGTAGTGTTTTTATTCAAATAAACACCCCAGAAAAATGGCTAATGGATCAAGAGTCCCCAGCAATGGGGGAAGCCATTGTTCCCAATGGTTATGAAGTCAAACATTTCACTGTTTCAAAATAGCTAACACATCCCACTGCCAACAGTGAAAATGAAATCTTTAAAGCCGTTGGCCCCTCTTCTAAAAACCAGGAAGAAACGATATCCAATCTTATTCTAAATAGATACACAAAGGTATTCTTTGGCATCAGTCCCACAAAAAAAAAAACCACCAAACAGTGCAAAATGGTTGGCAAGCCAAAATCATGATCTTCTTTCTGGTAGAAGAACATTGTTTAGCCCTCCCCAAAAAACAGTACACTTAAACAACTCTTCCAGCACACACACCACATTACTTTTGTTCTGGCAAAAATGACCATGAAAAATTGTCATTAATCTTAAAAGAAACATTCCAACAGAAAAGGAAAAAAAGTTGTAACACAGCAGTATGATGTATTGGTATTATGTGGATAAGAAGAACATCCAGAAAGAACAAAATGGTCTTATACCAAGCGTTAAAACTTTTAAAGGATCAGATTTGGTTTAATCTACTAAGTTTAAAGGTTATTTTATAAAAAAAGTAAGAACAGCAATAAATCTTTAAAGAAAGTACTGTATTTCTTGTGAAGCTGTTCTGCTGTTTTCACAAGCAATAGAGAAGTTAAATTCTTCCTATCAGTTGCAAAATCAACTGATATATGTCTAAGGAGGCACAAGAGGTGTCTTCACAAATGATAAATCTTCTGTTATATAGCCACAAGCAATTTTTTCAAATTCTGAGTTACTGAAAAACAGAGGAAAAAATATATAGCATTAGGCTAATATTCTATAAGACTTTCCAACTAAACCTAATACATTCACATAAAAATCTTCAAACTGATGACCTTTAATGATGAAAGGTATGAAATTATAAGAAGTTAATAAATTAGACTATGGAACTGCAAAGGAAAAGTAACAATTGAGTGGTGATGTGACAGCAGCCTATGTAAGCAGGCGTGACATTGAGAATGGGAACCAGACATTATTGTTAAATAGCTCAGTGGAATACACAAATTTGTCGGTAAAGGATGTACTAAATTACAGTATTAAGCAGCAAGCTCAAAACAAAATATTTTACATACGGTATAGATTTTAAACCTACTTACTGCTACAGAATGGCTTGATGCTACAAGTTTGCACAGGTTCAAAATACAATTAAACAAATTCCCAGAAAAAGAATCTAGTACAACCTTACAGAAGTACCACCTTCATCTCAAGTAGTCTTCAATTTCAAACCAGGAAGTCTCAGAGTATGTATAAAGTATTGCTGTATGTTTGCATTGTTACTTATCTCTAAGCATCTTCTATTGGAGGTAGAACACTGAGCTAGATAGACTCACTATCACAATATGTCCTTTTTAATGTAAATTACTGCAGTAATAATGGTTTATAGTATTATATAACAACTTCCTATTCTGGGATCTGAAAATCTCTGGAGGTCGAACTAATCTATAGCTATAATAACGCCTACAGTCCTTTTTTAATAGCTTAAATCTGGTACTGAATAATACAAACATTTACAGAAGAAATATGTAGCAATAACCTTCTCCGTAAGTACTGACATTAGAACCAGGACAAGGTTTAAAATGATGGTACTGAAGTATACAATACAGAGCATAAGAAAGATGAGAGGAAATATGCCTTTGACTATTTTTTGAAAAAGGATGTTATGTTTTTCCTAAAATGTATTTAGGATTAACAGAATGATAACGTATCTACCTTCAGCACATACAGCATGTGAGGCTACATTTATCTTAACATGGAAAACAAGAAGTCTTTTATTAAAGACTCACGGGTAAATTACAGTTCCTACTTCAGGCAGGATGCTACAGCCTTTGCTCATCAAACTGATAATTATTCTTCTAAGAACTCCTGAAATATCAGGGACAGATCGATTTAATACCACTGACAATTCATAATTCTAAGCAGAAAAGTTCAAGAAGCACCACATGGGGCAATGACAGAAAAACGGATACACTGGGGATATGTCTCGTTTATTCCCATCTGTTGCAGAAGGCTTTTACCCTGAGGCATGAACATTTACCTTTCTGCTCCTAATAAAATTTTCCAATCGTCTTTCACTATCTACGCAGTTCTGTTTTATTTTCGCTGATTCTTATCCCAAAATAATATCTTAAATTGACAAATTCCTTAGGTTTTTATGCATCACATAAGAATAGCATTACCTTATATAAGTCTCCATTTTGTTGCTTTTCAACAGAAAGTTTCTATTTGTAAAGAGAACTAGTTTTAAAATCACTGAATGGTACTAAAAACCTCTAGATTAAAATGTCATCTTCAACACTTTTTTTTTTTTTATCATGGCATTTCACTTATATATCACTTTGATTTAAAATGCAATAAATCTCAGCAATTCATTACAGCATACCTGGCTTCTATATTGGCTTCAGAATGAATACTATAATCCCCGCATCATTTTATTTAGTCAAAAAAAAAAGTTAAATACTGTTCTCAATGCAATTCACTGTTCAACACTTAAATGAATTAACAGAACCTTTTTCAATCTTCATAGTCTGAAATATGTTTTCTCCTCACAAAATACCTGAAGTTGTATGCATCAGCTATACAATACTCAATCTACATATTTGGTATGCACTGCAGAAGTAGCATTAATTACACAAATAATCAGAAAGCTTATTTATTCCAATTAACATACAAACACTGCAAAGCACCTTGTTTAGCTGAAAGTAGAATAGCTGTTTGGTCATCTCAAAGTGTATTGCAAGGAAGGAAACAAAATTTCTTCCTAAATATTTACCCAGTTATTCCTATTCAGGTCATGTAGGTTTTGGAGGGTCAGCATATATGTATATACACATATACATTTTTATATATAAGCATACATGTCTACACACACGTATATATGTATGCATATATATATACACACAAATACATACACAAATATATGCAGCCCTAAGAGTTAGGGCTTTTTTATTGAAAGATCTCTTTAACAGTTTTCCAAATATGAACACTTCGAATCTTTTCAATAGAGGGCTCCAAGGACTATCCATATTTGTATCTCCCTGAAGCTGCATAACACCAGAATAATTTCTAGTGAATCAGTTTTAAAACAAACAAGAATGCTACTTAATTCTTATACAATTTTGTGAAGACATGTCATCTCACACTAAAATCACTCCTTCCTCAACCTTTCTACTGCAGATGCCATGCTAAATTGATATCAAAATTTAAAAAAAAAAAAAACACCACCAAAAAAACACCCACCTCACTTACAGTGACGGGAATAAAAATGCATCAAAACCAAAACTTTCCTACTTGAAAGTAAGAATCTTGAGAGATGCTACTATGCTTAACATTGTCAGACAAACCTACATTGGCACTGGATTAGCACTTCTCTTTCCTCTTAAGCAGAATTTCCATTCTAAGCAGATTTTCCCAGTAAAATGAAGATGTATCTACTCTGGAAACAGCTCTTACATCTCAACTTAGGTTGAGTGTTCAGATATTGTTCAATTTACTGGCTGTCATATTCTCTAATAATTTTATATTAAATGTAGAATTATCTACTCTTTTCAAGATCTTCCCGGGATACATTCAAGAAAATCCCTTCTTTCCCAAAACACAGTTTATCTTTTTCACCCCATGGCAAGAATCATAATTAATAAGGAAGAGACATACAACTTCTCAGGTGGCAATTTAATTCACTAATTTGCAAAATTTTCTTCTGTTTAGGAAGTACAGGTTTTGAGTTATGGCATTCCGATACGCTAGCAACCTTTTAAGGGTTTTTCCTGACTCTTGTTTTTTCATACTATTAGTCGTTAGTCTTTCAGAGAGAAATGTTGAAAAGAAATGTGAAGATAAGGAATGGTTGAAGGTAAAATGAAAATTTATTACACTCAAATAATTCATGCTTCCTCTCCTATCATTACTATTGCCCATATAATGCCTTAAGCGGGCACTGAATCTTATATTTCATGTATAATTAAGGTCTCAGCAGAATAGGCAAAGTTGTATTTTGCCGTTTTACAGCATTTGGTCTCAAGTTTCAACATCGCTTTCCATTTTATGGTCAATAAGACATATTACAAGCCTGCCCTCCCAAAACATATGCCAAGCTGCTTTTAAAACATTATTTATTCTTTAGTAGCAGTAAGGGCAGAAGATGTGGAGATAGTAAACTCCTTCTCTCTAAGCTATTGAGATCTTAATTCTTGCAAGAGAAGAGTTCTGATGAGCGACATAGTTATCTTCAACTTTAGAAGAAAGTAATAAAGATGTATATTTAAAACCCTTCTGCACTGCAGTAGCTTAGGCTTGGCTCACTGTCACATTTCACTTTAAGTAGCTTAGGTACCAAAGGAAAGACAACGAAATGTGGCCTGGATAGATCTTCATTTATTTAGTAGGAATAGATCACCCAACAGACTAGTTTGAGCTGAAAGCAGCTCCGTGGCCAAGACATATTCCTAGTCAGGGCTAATTCTTTATTCAAAGCAGAGTGTTTGGACGATAACGTGCAGGCGCATAAATGTTAAGCAAAAAGCGGCAATTGCTCTCTGATCTGGATTGTAGCAAGAATAAAAGAACTAATCCTTCTCTTAAAATTAGTGATATTAAGCAAATAATAACAACAAAAACTCATACAAAACTGAGGATATTTGGGACTTTCAGTTGGGTTGCATGAACATTTACTATACTTTGAATGATGTTTTTCCTTATGACACTTTTAACTGTTCCTCTGAAAAAGCCTGTTTAAATGCTTAAGTTAAGGCCAACATGATTAAAAATGTCACAATATCTAAGTATAAATTTGACGATTAACCTTAACATCATAAAATTTAAAGGACCAATGGTATATGAGAATATTAAATCTCCTGAGATATATAAGTTCTTCTCCATCTTAAAAACCAAATTCAGTCTAATGACCCCTGAGGTACATTACTGGTGACCAGCCTCCAGCTGGACTTTGTGCCACTGACCATAACCCTTTGAGCCTGGCAGTTCAGCCTAATTTCAGTCTACCTCACTGTCCTCTTATCTAGCCTGTACTTCTTCAGTTTGTTTATGAGGATGTTACGGGAGGCTGTTGAAAGCCTTGCCTGCCAAAGTTGAGATAAACAACATCCACTGCTCTCCACCTGTCCACTGAGCTAGTCATGTCACTGCGGAAGGCAATCAGGTTGGTCAAGCATGATTTCCTGCCCTCGTTTCGGCTTTGTAAATTCATGCTGACTACTCCCAAACAATTTCTTGTCCTTCATATGTTTGGAAATGGTTTCTGAGATTATTTACTCCATCACCATCCCAAGAAACAAGATGAGGCCGACTGGCCTGGAGCTGCCTGGATCCTCCTTCTTCCAGATAGGAATGACATTTGCTTTCTTCCAAACCTCTTCCAAACTTCCCCCCGGATTGTCCTGACCTTTCCAAGATTACTGAGTATGGCCTCATAGTGACATTGGCCAGCTCCCTCAGCACTTGTTGGCGCTTCTCATCCGGTCCCATGGACTTGTGTTTGTCCAATTTGTTTAAGTGCTCCCTAATATGATCCTCCTCCACGATGGCGAAGTCTTCCTTGCTCCAGACTTTCCCACTCATCTCGAAAGCCTGGGATTGCTCAGTGCCAGTCTTACCAGTAAAGACCAAAGCAAAGGCACTGAGTACCTCAGTGGTTTCTGTGTCCTTTGTCATCAGATCCTCTGCCCCATTTAGCAGAAAGAACAGCACAGTAGTAAACACCAATTCATTTTGAGGCAGTAAAAGCAAAAAGTAAGAGGAAAGCGAAGGTTAAAGCAGAAGACTCAGAGATATTGAGGCAGGTCATCTGTGGAACAGAACAGTACAAGATCACACAGTTAAGAACTTTTATAATGCAGAGGTATAAGATTAAGACTATAAATGTCATAATTTGTCAAAATTTTCTGGTTTTTTAATTATTGTAACTTTAGCAATGCTCATTTATGTAGTTTTGTGAGAGAAACAGAAATAGAAGCAAAACAAAAGGGCGTTCTCATGTGCATACACCAAGCTATTTCTGCTGTCCTCTAGCAAACAGAATATAGAACTCATGAACTAAAAAAGTCGATATAGCAAGGCAGTATCTGTAACTTCCCACAAACAGAAAGCATATATAATCTCTGCCTTCTCATTCCAATCTTGCCCTTCTCTGAAAGCAGAAAAGTATAATTAAGTGAAATTGTAAGAGAGAACTGTAACGCAGATAAATGTCCCCTGGCAGTAACCACAAAATTCATCTTCAACTGTGACCTAGAGCCAAATCTGCAAGCAGGTCTGCACAAATGAATACATTAACCGACTGAGTTATCTGTCCTATTAGCATGATTTGATAGAAGTTATTATTTTCTGAAAACCCTAATATTGTAATTAAATTGTTCTTTTTGGGTGCCAGTTTTGGGGAGCCTTTAGAACTAAATAATTGTAAAAAACCTACTTTACAATTGCTGATAACTATATGACAAACTCATTAAAAAAACCCTCATTTTAAGATTCTAATTTATTACATACTCTTAGGCAACTAAAACAACACTTTCAATAACTGGCTCCTTAAAATGCATCATCAGTAGGTATTCCACCTGGACTGAGACATTTGGGTTTTTTTGCCCAGTAGTGTCCACTAGATCTGCACTTTATGGTTCAGATTCACTCCACTCATCTTTAGACATTATAACTCAAGTAAAAGTTTAATGTTAAGATGCATTTTGACATTCATATTCTCCCCATCAAGTTTCCACAGGCCAGATCAAGGCTAGTCATGGCTCAACACGTAGGAATTATTAGAGTCTACAATAAAAAGAACAGACAGTGGGGTGGAGGAATAAATGCAGCATTTATGGTGAGCCACAACACTGGCCAGGTAGCTAGCCATTCTCTCTGCGAGTTGTCAGCTATACACACAGGACTCAGGTAACACCCAGCAGAGCAGAGTCCTTGTGACTGTAAGACAGCTCCACTAAAGCAGGCACTAGACACACATAATAAGAAAATAATACACTGGAAATACACCTACTTACTGTAGGGCATGTTACTTTAGCCAGGGAAGCTCCCTGAGTTAATCATAAGATCAGACCCAAACTATGAGTTGACAGCTAGAAATATTTT
>NW_008824196.1:3634515-3641511 GCF_000699105.1 Pygoscelis adeliae
GGGGGGGTGCGCGCGCGTGCCCACACCTACCTTTCAATCTTATGAGCAGAATTATTCAACACATTTGAGAATATCTAGCATAATTTGTTTCTATACAGGTAAAATGCAAAAAGCAATGGGATATTCAAAGCATATGCAAAGTAGAGAATATGCCCAAATAAGACTTATGGAAGATGATTTGTAAATAGATTATCTATAATTCAGACAGGTCAGAAATCGCTCAAGGCAAAAATGACAGTAGACAATCTTGTCCATATGTGGCTTATGAGCCATTCTTCTGGAGTTCTTCCCTGATTATCATCAGACTGCCCTTTCTTGGTGTTAACTACCCATCCAAAATTAATGCTGAAAGAGGCAACGAATTTAGGGTCAAGAAGCAAAAGGGAGAAATCATACAAGGAAACAGAAGTAATAATTACTACTAGTTGAACAGTTTATCAGATTTGAATACCAGAACTGCCTAGGTCAGTCTTAAACGGAACAGGTCATTTTGTCTAACCTTACTCAAGTGATCATGAGGCGTCAAACTGACCTTGCAAGTAGGGCAAGATTTATAACCTGGAACCTTGGTCTCCATTACCTTCCTAAATGGCATTAGAGTAAAGGCAATACAAAAATTATTCTAAAAGTTCTGAAAAGCTAGCTCTCAAACACACGACTATAAGCACAAATACTAACAACTGCATGTGACTACAGACAGGAAAATGAAGAGAAAGTGATTACTGCTAGCACTTCCTTCCCAAGATCATTAATGGAAAGAAGAAAGTGAGAAGGTTCACCACACTTCACCCTTTATGCCTAGTTAGAAACTATAAGAACACACAGAATACAGAAGATATTTCATGCACAGTGCTAGTCAAAAGATTATGATCTTGGAACACAGAAACACAAGGAAAAGTAGCACGTATGGATAGGCAATAACTTCTCCCTCAGAAAATACTTTCAGTGGCAAGTTGTCACGATATCTCTATGAATAACAATTTTTAAAGTCTACAAAAGTATCAGAAGGAAGAGTAGAGTGAAAGAATTATTTTACCTTTTTGACAATCTTTCCACACAGTTTTTCGATTCTTCTCATAATGTTTATTCAACCAGGTGAGGATGGTTCGTTCATATGGAGAATATATATTACTGGATAAAGGTTCTGATTTTATTCTTGGCATGTTCTGCACGCTTTCCAAGCTGAACAGATCAGTGATATTACATGAAGAAACACGTGGAAGAACAAACACCTGAAATTAGAAAAAGTGTTTTTAAGCACGAACTGTAAAAAGAACAATTTCAAGTTGAATGATAAAAAAAAAAAACCCACAACTCAAAAGGTTTTCTAACTTAGAAAAGGTTTAAGAGATTACACATTAGCATAAATGTGTAACACACAAGAAAACAGATTTGCTGAGGTTTTAGGGAATTCCTTTGCTTCCTTAAACAAAATGCAAATTGAAGCTTCCAAATGGTCTTGGGAGTCTGGAGAAGTCCCAGTCGACTGGAAGCTGGCAAATGTCCCAATTTTCAAGAAAGGTAAGAAGGAAGACCCTGGTAATTACAGTCCTGTCAGTCTCACTTCAGTGCCTGGTAAAATTATGGAGAAAGTTATTTTGGGAGTTACTGAAAAACACTTCAGAGACAATGCAGTCATTGGTCATAGCCAGCACGGGTTCACGACTGGAAAGTCCTGCTTAACCAACTTAATTTCCTTTCATGACAAGGTCACCCTTCTAGTTGACCAAGGGAAGCCAGTAGATGTGGTGTTTTGGGATTTTAGCAAAGCTTCTGATGCTGTCTCTCACAGTATTCTTCTGGACAAGATGTCCAGCACACAGCTAGACAAGTCCATAATATGATGGGTGAACGATTGGCTGACGGGTTGGGCTCAAAGAGTTATAGTAAACAGGGTTACATCAGGCTGGTGGCCAGACACCAGTGGGGTTCCCCAAGGCTCAATTTTCGGGCCAGTGCTCTTTAAAGTCTGTATAAATGATCTGGATGCAGGAATCAAATGTACATTAAGTAAGTTTGCTGATGATACTAAACTAGGAGGAGCTGTGGACTCCCTCAAGGGTAGAGAGGCATTACAGAGAGATCTGGATAGACTAGAGAGCTGGGCAATGACCAACCGTGTGAAATTTAACACAAGCAAGTGCCAGATTCTGCATCTGGGACAGTGTAATCCTACTTATACATACAAATTGGGGGACAAGAGGCTGGAGAGGCAGCCCCACGGAAAGAAATCTGGGAGTTTGGGTTGATGGCAAGTTGACTATGAGTCAACAATATGCCCTGGCAGCCAAAAGGGCCAAACATGTCCTGGGGTGCATCAAGCACAGCATAGCTAGCTGGTCGAGGGAAGTGATTGTCCCACTCTACACTGCACTGGTGCGGCCCCACCTCGAGTACTGTGTGCAGTTTTGGATGCCTCAGTGGAAGAAGGACATCAAACTATTAGAGTGTGTCCAGAGAAAGGCAACCAAGATGGTGAAAGGCCTTGAGGGCAAGACTTATGAGGAGCAGCTGAGGTAACTCAGTTTGTTCAGCTTGGAGAAGAGAAGGCTGAGGGGTGACCTCATTGCAGTCTACAACTTCCTCAAGGTGGGCACCAAAGGGGGAGGTGCTGATCTCCTCTCTCTGGTGACCAGCGATAGGACACGAGGAAATGGAATGAAGCTGCGTCAGGGGAAGTTCAGATTGGACATTAGGAAAAGATTCTTCGCTGACAGAGTGGTCAGTCACTGGAACAGGCTCCCCAGGGAAGTGGCCATGGCACCAAGCCTATCAGAGTTCAAGGAGCATCTGGACGATGCTCTTAGTTACATGGTTTAGTTTTAGGTAGTCCTGTGAGGAGCAGGGAGTTGGACTCGATGATCCTTATGGGTTCTTTCCAACTTGAGATATTCTGTGATTCTAAATATTTTTTGTTTCCAACTTTTTTCCAAGATTTGATGAACTGGATGAAATCACTAGACCCATCTGGATTCCAAGAATTACTGTGTATATTCTAGCCAAAGCACTAATTGCTGAACTACTATACTGATCTCCAGTGCAATCTATAGACAATCTTGAAATGGTATCTTTCATGACGCAGGTGCTCATTTAGGTCCAAATTACACTGACTGTTTCTCCTGAAAAAATAAATGTTATAATGCCTACAATAAAATCCTTGGTACTCAGAGGTCCTTGATTAAGTCTTGCATGAACATGCATTTAAAATATATATTTATAAACATATGTATATAAGATATATAAGAAATATAAAGATGTTAAAAGTAAAAATTCTACACAATACCTTTGATTTTTCTTTTCCCCCAGCTAAAATGGCATCAGAGAAAAAGGTATTTGAAGGAGGAACACAGAACTTGATTTTCAGGATGATGATGTGTCATGGTTTAACCTGAGTCAGCCAGCAACTGAGCACCACAGAGCCGCTCGCTCACTCCCCCCTCCCCAGTGGGATGGGGGAAAGAATCGGAAAAGTAAAAGTAAGAAAACTTGTGGGTTGAGATAAAAACAGTTTAATAATTGAAATAAAGTAAAATAGTAATAGTAATAACAACAACAGAATATACAAAGCAAGTGATGCACAATGCAATTGCTCACCACCTGCTGACTGAGGCCCAGTCAGTCCCTGAGCAGCAGCCCCTTGGCCAGCTTTTCCCTAGTTTATATACTGAGCATGACATCACATGGTATAGAATAGCCCTTGGGCCAGTTTGGGTCAGCTGTCCTGGCTGTGCCCCCTCCCAGCTTCTTGTGCACCTCCAGCCTCCTCACTTGGTAGAGCATGAGAAGCTAAAAAGTCCTTGGGTAGTGTAAGTACTACTTAGCAACAACTAAAACATCGGTGTGTTATCAACATTATTCTCACAGTAAATCCAAAACACAGCACTGTACCAGCTACTAGGAAGAAAATTAACTCTATCCCAGTCAAAACCAGGACATAATGAAGTCAACAGCCTTGGTTCCATCCTCCCTCATCAAACAGGTCTCAGGCCTGGCCACCCTGACCAGTGACTAAGACTATCAAGGACCATGGTCATAAATGCTAACTGCACTGCATCAGCTCCAGTGTCATGTATTCACAGATAATTTAGGATGAGTTTGTTAAGGACTAATTGTTTGGAGGAGGAAAAAAAGAAAAGGAGGAGGGGAAAAAAAAAAAAGACGACTAACAACTAATCATTGACAATGTCTATTGACAATGAATGCCAATCCAGTAAAATGTTATTCTGAAGTGTGAATCAGGCCCAGTTTCTCAGTCCCTTAAACACCCCCAGTGATGTCTAATTCCCTGATACATATATACATAAAGATAAGGCTATTCCATTTCATCTAATCAGAATGAAAACAGCTTGCACCTTTTATAATTGTTTCTCTTCATATTAGTTTCCAATACCAGATTTCAACAGGTACAGTAGAGAAAGCATTGGTTTCCTGAGGCAAGGTGTTAAAGCTTTTTAATCCCTCCATTTGCTGCAGATGAAGAGGAATGCTCTTACATATAGTATGATGCAGCTACAGCCATGTGGCCTCACAGTTTCCACATTTACATATAGATTTATTTTTTTTTCTTCCAGATGACGTGAAGGACTGTCATCCATTGCTTTCAAGTTTTTCTGAAGAAAACCTTTTCTAATATACTAATATACAAAACCTAGTTAACTATTAATGTACACGAGACCCAAATTATAGCATCCATATTTAACTACAATAAAAAAAAATTGAGTCGCTTTGAAATTCCTTTTTAAACCCTGAAGCATTTCAGTTGAGCACCATCTAGTTCCATGCAGAGATGGCTGAGCTAACTTAAATATTTGGATTTCTCTCCATGGCACTTTACTGATTTGCATAGAACTATCTTAAGAGAAAAAGAAATCTCAAACTTTTACATTAGCATCCTCAGATACAAATCTGAAGAAAACAACAGCAAAGAAACCAAGCAAATATATACTATTTCATGCTTTCTCAAAAGGCAGTGTCTTTGCAGGTTAATTTATTGCAATGTTCCTTCATCAGCATAACCTGATGTTCTATCAAAAGGACCAAAACAGTAAAGAGTAATGGCAACTACATTTAGAAGAAAATATGAAACATTATTTACCCATAAAACATTCTTTTACTGTCTTTTAACAAGTTCAATCCATCCTAATCCAAGATGCCCACATGTCTACATTCCTATTGAGGCCCTGTTGAGGGACCAGGACATTAGCATACAGTGGCTTTTTGGAGAACACTATATTTATAAAAAACAATCAGCTATAAGGTTAGGAAATGTTATTACTTATAACTATAAAAAGCATCCTTATTACTACATGCTCATTAAATTTAAAGATAAATTGCCTTTATTGAAAATCTGGCCTGACCCAAGGGCTAAATTACCACTTCTGCTGTCAGTGTCCATGTGTTTCCATTAGCCTAGACTTTCAAAATTTGTAGAACACCATCAGTATTTTAGCCCTTGCTCAAAAAGAGAACTAAAAGTATATCTTTATGATTGATAAATTTCCCCTTTCATTCTCCACAGGTTCTACCCTTTCATCAGAATAAACTCATTTTCTATTTTTCTCAGCTGCATATATGTATACGTTTTTTTCCTCTGGAACTTCTGCAGCAACAGAAGTTTTCATAACAAGTAAGTGGACCATAATGCACCAGGTATGGGCATGAAAGCAATATGGGATGACACTTTAGTTGATAAAGAATAATATTAAGTCTTTCTAATAACAGCATTTTATTTCTAAAATAAAATTGGATAACAAAACATCTCTGGTGAATAGATGAATTCTTTTAACATCTTCTGAAATTTGCAGCATGCTATGTGAGTAAGAAAGGTTTCTGTTTCATCTTGTCTTGCTTGAAATCAGGCTATCGTAATCACAGAAAGGCTTCTCTCTACTTTCATTTTAATGAAACTGCTGTTAAGATATGAAACATTCCCTTAACTTCAGAATATTTCAACACTAGACCAAATAAATATTTTTTTATATAAACCAATCTTGCTGTCTTGACAGTTCATATCCTCTTTTTCTTTATTGTTCTGATGCTTTCTTTACAAATTTAATAAAATAAATAAACTTTGTTCAGCAGCAGTCACGATCACCCTTGTCAAAAACAGGTTTGAACAAAACAGTATGGAAGAGAGAACAAGACTTTGAACCTTAAGTGACTAGTTCCAATGTAAAGTTATGTTATCTTAAGAGTTCTGCTTATGCTTTATTATATTAAATTGAATACCATGTTAGCCAAACTGCATAAAGCTACAACAAAAAAGTAAAGCAGAAACATGTAATTCCTAAAACATTAGCAGGAGAGACAGAGAAGATGAATGTGATATTATAAGGCTGTAAAAATGTACTATTATAGGATACAAAGATGAAGGAACAATGAATGAGAAGCTGAAACATGCTTCTCATGCATGAAACAGAACTAGAATGATGAAGAGCGCATCTTCACAATAGGTTTAACCTGATCTAAACCTAAAATTTCATATCCCCAGCAACCGTGTGTTCTGTCCCTTTCTTGTGTCTACATCAATGGTCAGAGAGATGAAAGATCTATTTGGAAGCAACACCCTACTCCACTAGTTCTAGCATAAGGAAAAGGGCAGAAAAGTGTAGCCAGGAAAACCTGGTTTTCCCCAACATCTCAGACATGTTCTTTCAGTAGTAGCCCGCACCTACATTAGTGTAAATTCATAATGATGCTTTGCTCTCAGATATTGGAAAGGCTAGAAAGTTTATTTTAAAAGATTGCACAATAAAAAAAAAAACAAACTTAATGATACACTACAGATATTATCATATTAAAAATTATTATTTTTGGTTTGAAGATGTCTTTAAACTGTTACTGTAAGAAGTACTAGATATTTTCTGAAGTGGCAAATTGCAATTATTAATAATTTGATCAAAACTGAAGCTAACTTCTATTTTACCTAGACATCATAGAATCATAGAATAATTTGGGTTGGAAGGGACCTCTAAAGGTCATCTAGTCCAACCCCCT
>NW_008824196.1:3643858-3664273 GCF_000699105.1 Pygoscelis adeliae
AGTTGTTTCTCTCACATATTCTCACTCCTCTCTCTGGCTGCTGTTGTGCAGCAGTTTTTTCCCCTTCTTAAATATGTTGTCACAGAGGCGCTACCACCGTCGCTGATGGGCTCAGCCTTGGCCAGTGGTGGGTCCATCTTGGAGCCAGCTGGCATTGGCTCTGTCAGACATGAGGGCAGCTTCTGGCATCTTCACACAGAAGCCACCCCTGTAGCCCCTTGTTACCAAAACCTTGCCACGTAAATCCAGTACAATACCTGATTGAATCAAGCCATTTCAAGTTACCTATTTTTCAGAGTTTCATCTCATTAGGGAAAAAAAAAAAAAAAAATCAAAACCAAACCAAAACAACACACATGGATACTATCAATTTTGGGGTTTTTCTGCTCTGTGCTAGTCTGTCATGTAGCTATGAATAATTCAGCAAATTGAAAAAATAACAAAGTGACTCGCTTTCTGGTCACTATGATTGCATTTTTCCACATCCATGTTCCCATGAATCCTTAAGGTCATCTGTCTCAGCCCTTGCATACATACTGTTTGTTGTCTGTTACTCTCTCAGCTATTCTTCTCATTTTTTTATTGTAGATCAACTCTATATCTTTGTTACATATGTTTTTTAACATAACTTTTATCATTCTTTATTATGCTTTTTCAGTAAATAATCACTGAATAGTTAAGGTTAGAAGGCATCTCTGGAGATTGACTAGTCCAAACCTCCTGCTCAAAGCAGAATCAGCTAGAGTGGGTTGAAAGGATCATGTTCAGTTGGGTTTTGGATATCTCCAAGGATGGAAACTCCACAACTCCTCTGGGCAACCTGTTCCAGTGTGTAACCACCCTCACAGTAAAAAAGTTGCTTATGTTTAAATGGGATTTCCTGTATTTTAGTTTGTGCCTACTGCCTCTCACCATGTCACTGGGCACCACCGAGAAGAGTCTGGCACTGTCTTCTTCACACCCTCCCATCAGGTATTTACACACATTGCTAAGCTCCCCCATGAACCTTCTCTTCTCCTGGCTGAACAGTCTCGGCTCTCTGTGTCTCTCCCTGTATGACAGATGCTCCGGTCTCCTAAAACATCTTTGGGACCCTTCACTGGAGTCACCCTCCAGTATGTCCATGTCTTTCTTGTACTGGGAAGCCCAGATAATATTTATATTTTTCATTTATTTTCCATCCCTTTGAATAGAAATAAGTAAATATTTATTTTTAGGCATACAAACATTACTGATCATTGGTGAGCACATCAGATTTACAGTGGAAAACATGATTTAGACATCCAAAATGTTTCTCTAATATCATTAAAAATAAAATTTAATAAAATTTGAGAAGTCCATACTGACCAAGTTCATTATATCTTAAAAGGAATAGGTATTATAAAAATGCTTACCTGTTTAAAAATTCCATTCTAATATCAGATAATAAATACCATGGTTGGGTGTACGTCTAGTCAACTAAGGATTTCCAGTGAAAAGTGCTTCTAACCAGGGTAACAAAAAAGCATGGAAGAGTTTTCTTTATTTGTAAGAAAAGATTTCTGTAACATTTAATCCTACAAACGCAGATTGTTCTAACATAATTGAAACATATAAACACTGCTAAAGTTTCACAACTAAGAAAATTAAAATCTTCTTTCATTTTTTTTTTTCCTTCTCTGTTAGAGAGAAATAAAATACTTAAAAGTATTTAGCTTTAAAGATCTGCTTGGGAAAAAAAAAACTTGAATATACCACAGATGATCTTCAAAACAAAGTTTTTTGCCATCAGTTCTTCAGAATTTAAGTAGTAAATGTATCTACAATTTACCTTGTATACCTGCAGTAGCACATCTGTCCAAGCTCGTTTGCTCATTGTCTCAAATATGCTGTCCTCCAGAATGAATAGATGCTTGCTGCTAAACATGTCTGAGTTTTTCACATCTCCTTTTTTCAAGTCAGCTGTCTGACCCTTCAGATAAAAGGAACAGGATTTATTTTCGATATTCAGTTCAGCAGTTTGGATAGAAAACTCACAAGACGACAATAATGACTCAATGGCATAAATGACTGATAACATCTACTATAGTGCAATAGTGATCAGCATTAGAACCATTTACAGTTTGCTGCTATCTCAGGAATAAGAAGCACAATACAGAATTGACAGGAGTTGAAAGCAACGATCAGGACAGAAAGGCAACACATAGGATATTTTTTTTAAAATGGTAAAATCGGTAGAAAGCAGTAAAATTAATTCTAGTTTGAGAAAACATATCTGTTGGAAATTAAACACAGGTATCAGCAGTATCGAAAGGAATGGAAAAGAAAAAAACAGGGGAGGAGGGTGTAAATGTTGGTGTCAGTTTAAATTTCTGTTCTCTCTCACGCACATGCTTAGATTTATGCAATCCAAAACAGTCACCACAGTAGGAATACTAATGGTCCACAGAGGACTTCCATTAGTCTTCAAAGGACTGACACTAAGCATGTGGTCTTTGTTTAAAAAAAAAAAAAAAAAGAGAGAGAAGAAAAAATGAAACAAAACGAACACACAAAAAAAACCCCAAACGTACCTTCAGTTCACTTTGCACTTTAATCCATTTCTTATAATCATCAGGTTCAAGCAGAAATTCTGGCATAACATGAGAAAGACATGCTCCTTGGCTTCTGAAATCATAAAGCCGGAAAAGTTAATAGGTAAGCAAGATAGTTCTTTTTAAGAGCAGTCCAAGTTTTTCAACTTGCTCAACCTATGGGTAAGCTCCTCTGAGTTCTATCTGAGTACGCTTTGGACTAATGATCCAGTTCTATTAATTGCTTTAGATAGCTTCTCTTTATGAAGTTAATGTTCAATTCCTGTGCCTACAACTAAATGCTAAAAACACATACAACTCTGAACAGCCTGGTTTCTTTATGAGAATTGCTCCTCCATAAAGGGTTTATTATAGAACAAAGCATCAAAACACATAATACCCATTTCCATGTGAAAGCCAAAGGACCAGTGTTACATAACATTAGTAGAATTAAAACTTGACAATGCTATTATCTGTCTGCAGGTCTGATATTGGAAGTCTTATGGGTGTAAGCAAAGGTATTTCAAAACTCTGTCAATTGTTAAACGACCTGCCAGCCGCTCTCAGGTGACTAACAATAAATGCAATAAGAAAAGTAATTGCAGTAACAAAAGGCAAATTCATTAAACTGAATACCAGAAAAAGCTAACTTCCAAGTAAAGAAAGACTATTCTTTATCTCAAACAACACAGTTTAAAAAATGTTGCTGGAAAGAGGGGAAAATAATGAATAATTCTTAAGTTCATTTTTCTCAGGGGAACAGCAAAGTTTCCTGACTTTTAGGTCAGAAAGATTATCCTAGCATATCTAGATTTACATTGTTCTCTGTGTTTTTAACATGGCTAATGTGAGTAATAATCAGATGAGCTTTTCTTATTATATAACCAGTCTCTCATTCAAATGAAGTGATCATACTTTTCCAGTACCATACAGTCCAAATTCAATTTACTTTGTACACTAAAAGTCATACATCATAGTTTGAAATTAGGATCATGGCAACTTACTTGTCTTCCCACAGAACTATATTTTGCTGGTAACAGCACATTTTTTGTCTCCATATTTTACGTAGTGACATTATCTTCTCAGATTATTGAAATTTCATGTTTCATACAATTATCTAGCATGTTTTTTAAAACACAAATATTTTAATCAAAGACCCAAAATAGCATCAAGTTAGTAGTCTGGTTCTAAAACTCACCATGTCTGAAATTCCCATTTTCCATTAAGTCATAGACTCTGTCCCATTAAATCCCTTTAAAACTTCAGATTTTCCAAAACAATAAAAGAAGGAAACTATAAAACATTCATCTTTTCAGGTACCCTACCTTTCTTTCAATGGTTTTACTTGGTAGATACATGGGAATAGGTGTAATCTACAATTTTCATCCTCAGAAAAGCTATATAACAACGCTACATGTCATCATAGTAAAGATGGGTTCTATATAACTGAATGTTCTCATAATTGGCTGCATTTTGTTATTGAGGAACACTGTCTTAAAAAAATTCCTCCTCATTAAGGTTGATATTTAACACGATGCCAGTTCTCCAAGATCAGTATTTTCACACTGTTAAGATGTTTTTCCTCAAGACACACAGCTTGCAACAAATTACTTAGTTGTATTGTAAAATACCCAAACTTTTCCTTTACTGCTGTGGTAACATACCAAGGAAACCTTTTGAGGCGAGGAAAATAAAACTGATACTTGGAATGTTGCTTGAAACAGCGAACAACATCCACCTGTTTTAGCAAGTTACCAAGAAACGAGGTGGGTGTCGGTCTCTTCTCCCAAGTAACAAGCGATAGGACGAGAGGAAATGGCCTCAAGTTGCGCCAGGGGAGGGTTAGATTGGACGTGAGGAAAAATTTCTTTACTGAAAGAGTGGTTAAACATTGGAAGAGGCTGCCCAGGGAAGTGGTTGAGTCACCATCCCTGGAGGTATTTAAAAGACGTGTAGATGAGGCACTTGGGGACATGGTTTAGTGGACATGGTGGTGTTGGGTTGACGGTTGGACTCGATCTTGGAGGTCTCTTCCAACCTTAATGATTCTATGATTCTAAGTGGAAAATTTGAAAGATGAATTATGCTTTCTTTGAACCATGCTGACCAGAAAGTAGTGGTTGGGGGAAGAAAGCTGAGAACTGTACATTTCTGTTCTCAGAGCGCTCTCCTGGGCTTCTTCAGGAGGGAATTTGCACTTTCCACAAATCACAATGAACATGCAGGGATAGCAGATCACAGATGAACTACTCATACCTAGGCTGGCTCTGGATATCTTGCCATCATTACATATAGTCATGCCAGCAGTGCAGATATCAGACATTTTTGTACTATGATCTATAAACACTCTTAAATAATAACCTGTGAAGAAATGCAAATATTCTAGGTGATCCTAAAATGCACAAGTAGGAAAAGAATATCCGTAAGTCAGGAACAATGAAGAAATCTGATAGGATTCACACAAACTAGAAGAGGCAGAAACTAACAGGATGTGGTACTGCTAAGTGCATACTGAGCACCGGTTTAATCATCTAGCATCAAAAACGCATAAGCACAGGAGTCCAGCTAGAACCGCTTTTCTATGGCAACCTGTATTGTTTTCCTAGGGTTGTTATGGATTACTACATTTCCAATCATCAGTCATCAATGTATCTGTGCACAGAGGCACTGAACTTAGCCTTGACCAACTGGCTGCTGCTCCAATTCTGCTCTGAGTAAATCAGTGAGTTAACAGACAAAACTCAGTAGGACTGAAGGCTTTTATTAAAATTTAGCTGCTAAATAGCTTTCCAAATTGCCCAAGAAACTACTTTAGAAACACTTAAGTATCTCTTTCCAATTGCTGTTATGCTTAGCAAAAGGGGTTAGGATCCACTTACCCCAAAACTCATCATCATTTTCAAGTATGCAACTAACATCATGTATGCTAGTTTCAAGACACCTAGATTCCCTGGAAAATATCAGTGGGAAGACTGGACATAACAGCCATCAGGCTCCACTAGGAAAAAATGCTGACCCTGTCTAGGAGTGCTCCAAAAGTATCCCATGAAAACTCTTCAAGGAAACTTCTGTGAATGAATATTTTGATGGAATCTCCTGAACAGACTTTGTTAGGGGTAACTTCAAGCATAAGGTATGCAAAAGGACAGAAACCTGCCTGCCTCCTTGCCAGAAGCTGCCAGAATATAAACAAAATAAGGTATTTTGAAAGACCTTTCTGGTACAACTTAAATTTAAGTAGATTGATGACATTCTTTCATTTCTTCACCTATATCTTGAAGAAATATTTCCACTTGTGTTGTTCATTTTCAATGTTATGAATAAATGTTTTTATTTGCATTTTACAACAAACAAACTTGAGATAAATAAGGTATAGAGACATTCGCTCTCTGTCAGGTGCAATGACTCAGTAAACTGGGTCATATTAAAAAGTATACTCCCAGCTTCACAGCATACGCACCACTATCCAAATTCAAAAAGTGCTAAGAATTTACCTTGTCTGCCCAAGCCACTTGACACAATCAGGGTGAAGGAAAGAAGTGTTTCCCAGAGCTGATAACAACCAAGAAGGCTTTCTGGTATACTTGAAGTTATTGGGTGGCACACTCAGACTTGGAGAATGACTGACAGTAGGTATCACTGTCATCCAATGAGAAATGATGTTATTTTGGTTCCTTCGTACTGACCTCATCCATCAAACAATGAATTACAGAAGAGATATTAAAACATTTGAAGCTAGACAGAAGAAATATCAGTCCTAAAAGACCAAAATTAAAGTCTATATTAATTTGAGTTAGGGCTGTAAAATCCCACACGGAAGGGTGAAAGGCTCTGAAAGGCACATCAGCTCCACCCTTGAAAAGTCATTAAATACTTGTGTCTCTCGATAGGAACTGAGTGGAATCAATTCAGCTGCCTATACAAGGATTAATGAAAAGGGTAACAGGGTTCAAAAGAGGAAGCATGTCTTGAAGTTATTCTTGACTGCTCTGCTAGGAGTTGTGCAGAGTATTCGCTTAACACTAGACCTAAGGCAGTGGCAACAGAAAGGATTTTTCTTGGGTTGGAACCAAAGAAGTTTTTTGACACTCTGACCTCAGAAAAATACCAATATACTGATTAGAGAAATAAGAAAATCTCTTGAACCTACTTAGACAACCATTCAGCATCATGTCATCATATCACACTGTGTTCAGTTTTGGGCCCGTCACTACAAGATATTGAGGTGCTGGAGCATGTCCAAAGAAGAGCAACGAAGCTGGTGAAGGGCCTGGAGAACAAGTCTTATGAGGAGCGGCTGAGGGAACTGGGGTTGTTTAGCCTGGAGAAAAGGAGGCTGAGGGGAGACCTTATCGCCCTCTACAACTACCTGAAAGGAGATTGTAGCGAGGTGGGTGTTGGTCTCTTTTCCCTAGTAACAAATGATAGGATGAGAGGAAATGGCCTCAAGTTGCACCAGGGGAGGTTTAGATTGGACATGAGGAAAAATTTCTGCACCGAAAGGGTGGTCAAGCATTGGAACAGGCTGCCCAGGGAAGTGGTGGAGTCACCATCCCTGGAGGTGTTTAAAAGATGTGAAGATGTGGCACTTAAGGACATGGTTTAGTGGTGGACTTGGCAGGGTCAGGTTTACGGTTGGACTCGATGATCTTAAAGGTCTTCTCCAAACTAAATAATTCTATGATTCTATATTGCCACGTACTCGATGTCTTGCTCTCTGGAAGGACGCAACACTCCAGAAGAAGAAGAATCAGCAGGGTAGTATTAGTGAGTTTTCAATTGATACGATGGCAACACATTCTTCAGCAGTCCACTGCCTAATGACTCTAGCCTTTAAGATACAATGGGAAAATACGATGGGATGTATCCATCGATTCCTTTATTTAGTGTCAGAATGGATGTTGAAGTTGTGAAGACAACAGAAATCTGTAAGCATTGTTCTTCATTACTGAAGAAAGGCAAAGATACTGTTGTGCCACTGCTGCAGTGGCTCCTCCAAATCATCTGCCACTATATTATCTATGATGCACAGAAGAATGTTATTCTGCCTCCTTTCGATAAAAATGACATGGATGAAAGCTGCAAATAAAGGTCGAGTGCTGTTGGAGCGGTGTGCATTGGTCTCATTATGAGTTCAGACACAGTTATATCACTGTCCATTATTCTCAGATGAAAAGCTTGTATTTAGAACAGTATGTAAATGACAGTTTTTAAATGGCTTTACAGCCTCTTGAACACTAGATGAAGATGCTAAAAAGAAGCAGAGATGCTGTGTTTCAGGGCTTCTGATGATCTCTAAGGATCTTATGACATTAGACTTTCTCTGAAGTTAACTTTCTTCTATTTCACAGCAGCGACAGCCAAGAAGGACGAAGAAGAATTTATTAACCTTTTTTGATTTGCACCATCTTTGACAGTTGTTCCATATTATGTGAGAAGATAAGATTATCAATGAAGGTAGCTAATAGCTAAATCTGTTCAGCAGCAGGAGTAGTGCTCCCATTTCTTGGCATATTATTAATATGAAAAACTAATAGATTACAAAGTTAGTCTACAAAATTTTTGCTAAAGCCAGTAATTACAGGACAAAGAGCATCAGTGGAATAGTAAGATCATTAATGACAAACCTGAACTGACTATCTACTGAGTCTGTCTAAGGAATGAGGTTGAGAGTCATCTTATTTCGTAATTAAGGGAGCAGAGTTCCTGTGAAATTCCTGTGTTGAATATGACCCTACCGAAGGACACCTCAATTAGTGTAAACTGCAGAGGATAACCTTGGTAAAAATTAATTGAAGTTTATAATACATAAGTCTTAGATCACAAAAGACACAGTATAAAGGAAACCCTAAACCTACTGTATATTGTTCAGTTGGAATTATGTTTGAACTATGCTAATAAAAAAAGTGGAAAGAAAAGATGCATGCATATTTTATCATACATGTACTTACTTAAGGAAAGCAAGCAATGTAGAATGTTGCCAGTGGAGCTGTAACATTCGTTCAACTGGATCAAGGGGCAATGACTGGCTTGATGTAATGCCTGGTAACAACTGTCCACTCAGATGGAATAACATGTCATAAACAGTCTTAGTATCTTTGCCAAGGTTTTGTTTAAAAACCTTTTCTTGCGAAGAGGTCACTTGAACTTTACACACATCACTAAGAGAGAAAAAGCTTCCATTATTATTCTTTTAAATGCACAAAATGAGCTAACATTATATATATCATGATGATACATTTAATAAACCATTAAGTGAAAACAGCAGCAAGAAGGTTGAAAAATATAGCATTTTTTCCTTTTTACAAAACTTTCATAATAATGTAAGAATTTTGAACTGCATGGAATATTTAATAAGTATATGTGAAATATTTCATAAATAAATTTGTGTTTGTCATTGCTTCCTGCCAAGCACAACTTTGATTTCTATCACGTTTATAAATGCCTATGTGTTTGTGTCCCAGGAGACTGGCTTCTTCATATTTAGTAGCAAGCTAGGTAAGATCAACTAAGTGATGCCACTAAGACTGATATATTTCCAGGGTGTTTGCAAGACTGTTGATTATGAAATTTGATTTCCCATCTGTTCCTTGATCTTCAGAGTATGTGAGGGGAAAAAAAGACATATTGTTAAAACACTTATTTATGCCACCAAAGAAGGGACAATTGCTAGAACTGTGTTCATTCTGGGAAGAGAATCAATTTCAGTTACAAGGGTGACATACAGTTTGAACTGCATATTTAATATACACTGCATTATGATATATCAGAGCATCATAGTTGGAAATATATTTTAGAAAATTAAGAATAACACCTGAATGACATTTTCATAGAAACAGCACATAGATGCTACAATTTTAATATACAACTGTGCATTAGAGTGCGTTTATATTCCTCAGATCATATCCAAAACACTTTAGTATATATGTTAACATTTTATTAGGCAGACATAAGTTAGCTCTAAGCAGATATGAATTACCTACCGTCTTAGTGAATATGGTACTGAAATAGGATTTTGTCCCTTAGACCAACCAAAGAGAGTGAACCAATTCTTAACAGCAGTTAGGGTTTTCTGAAAGAAGATGTACTCCTCTTCATCTTCATCAGGAAAAAATGATAATTCACATTTATTTTCTCTCCCATCACTTTGACTGTCAGCTTCACTCTCTTCACTCATCTTTTCATCACTCTCACTTTCAAAAGTAGTATCTGACTCTGAATGATAAAAAAAAAAAATCCAGAAAGATTCCTTATTTCCCTCTTTTTGTCTAGTACAAAACCAATTTTTTTTTTAAACACAATTGTTTTCAGAAAACAAAAAACTGTCAGACAACGGAATTAGCAAATTATTTCAGGAATAAACAATTTAAGTGACATGTACTCTCTATTCTTGGGAATAGAGCAAATTATATTCTTGGAATCTAATTTCACTTAAAGAAAAAATTATTACCCAATCAGAAAAAATAAATTCAGGCATGGCTTACAAAACCACAGACAGCAATCTTAAAGAAACAGTCTTACATACAGTTTCAGTAGATATGGCTTTACCAGCTAGTCAATGCTAGATCCCCATACCAATCACATAGCATGGCTCAGTAACTGACTTGTGTTCAAACAGTTTGTCAGGTATTGTAGAGGTATAACTAAGTCTACATCCCAATATATAAGCCTTTGGACTTTTCTACCCTCTGTTAAGCCTTCTCTCTCCTAAATTCTGACCTGGTCAAAACTAAGATTATCTATTTTAACAACTCCTAGCTGTTAACAACAACAATATTATTGCATAAAAGATAACTAAGAAAACAAAGAACACTTTTCTTCATAGCACAAATAACTTGGATGATTCCATCCTTGAAGGTGTATTTTAATACCACTGCTGCAGTTTTAATGTTTAATTAATGATGCAAAAATAAAACTAGCTAATACCTTAGACAGTGAATTAAAAAAAAAACAAACTTGTTAGGATTTAAGAAAAAACAATACAATACGGAGAAAAGAGATTCATCCTTTATAAGATCATCATGCAGTCAGGCCTGAGTTTGAGTAGTTCTGCCAGCTGACAAGATTACTTTCCCCATCTTGTCACTGCCACCTTTGCCAGAGGTTACTGCCTTTTCAGATCTGAAACTGAGTTACTCTTTTGAACTCTTCTTACATCATTCCATTAAAAATGAATCATGTTGGTAAAGAGCTACTATTTAATCTGTTTAACTACCCCTATTTGTCTTGGGAATACCTTAGAAAATGATCACACAGACATCAGCAGATCTGCAAAAGTGAAATCGTAACAGTGATGAAACAGGAGCAGTAACTTCTGCTGTTCTAACTTCCTAATTAGAAAACTAGCAGCTGAAAGAAGAGAGATGTCAACAGCCTGATACTAGTCACCTGACAACCTTACAAAAGATCTATTACTCTTAGTTCATATGGAACAGCACCTTAACTGAGCCCCACTGACAACAGTTGTTTTTATATCGTACTTCATAAATGCAATAAAAATTCTGAAGTCTAACCTGAGCATACAACTAGACCTTTGCAGAATATAGCATGTTTACAGAGTGTATTATGGTTGGTTAGTTCATGACTACAGAAACAATGCCCTTCTTAGCAACTAACCCCTTAGGTTTGTTCAGTAGTTATTTTTCTGCTGGCTCCTCCATGGACATATTATTGCAGATGGGACATTGACTTTTTTCTTTTTTTTTTTTAAATAGTTGACTGATTTCCCTTCCACTTAGCCTACGAAAAGGAAGGAGAGTTTTTTCTGCTTCTATGCTCTAGGCCACATTTCCCATGGTGTCACAGAGAGGACAGCCTCCCCATTATTCATCGATTATATGTGCAGAAGCATTTCAGGCAAAGCTTACAAATGTGAAACATTATCTTTTTGAAGCAGTAAGCTGAAAAGCAGTTGTAAGAGCTCGAAGTGTTTTAAGTGAACAGCTGCACTATACCTGACTGAGAATCTTCATAGGTTGAGTCAGTGGTTGCACCAAAGGAACTTGAGGAAATACTATGGGAAAGTGACTGTGGAATACAACATGGATGCAGAACAATTTCTCCACTACTGCAGTCTTTACTATCTATAAAACAAGATTACAAGCTGCAGTTGAGAAAACATATTTTATTGCCTGTGCTTTAACAGTTTATAAACAGATATCTGCTTCTACATTTTTCTCTTTCGTGCTTCAGTTAATCAAGTAACACTTCTCATTTGACTCATGATGAAAATCTCACTTTGGTCATTAGACCAGGGACAAAAAAAAGTTACCTGCATATTTTTTTCCATTAACTGTATGTTTTACATACATGAGGTCTTCACACTTGCTGAAAAGCACCTATCAGAACACTGCTAATTCAAGAATTCTAAGTCATGAACAAAATATTCTTAAGGAATTTTTTATCACAGCTCTGTAATGAGTCTCAGCATACCATTATCAAGCTCTTTCAGACTCAACAACACATATTTTACAAACCAAACTCAAAAGTATGCTTTATAAATCCATTCGTTCTGTCAGAACATATGTTTTAACATTCTCATGTTAGCCTAGGATAGTATTAGAGAACCCTCTGCTAGCTATCTCTGATGTCAGTCTCCAGAACAAGAGTAGAAGAGGAACCCAGTGTAGTTTCCAGAGAAGTAAACACACCAGTAAGAGAAGGAAGAACTCTGTATGATTATCTTTAATTTTTGATTGCTGGCACTGTTATTTGTATGGTTTGGAGCAAATAACACAAGAGCATGGTGTCAGATATGTGGAAGCAAAGCCTTCCTGAATAGCTTTCAAAGCCACTTCGTTGTATACATATGGTTTGGTCACATCAAACAGCATTCCACACCAAAATAGTCTATACAAAACCACATAAAATAGACTTAAGGAATTTAGCGGTAATGACTTGCTTCAAAACTGATACAAACTGATAGTGTGAACAAACCAATAAGCAATCAATACAGGACAGAAATATTATTAATGGGAGATCAGTTCTTATAAAATCATCAGTCTATTTTTGGCTTAATCCTCAAGGGAAACCCACAAAGCATCTTCAAAAGACAAGCTGGCAAAAATCATCTACTGATCACAAAAAAAAAAAAAAAAAAAAAATCATTTCCAGGAGATCATACTTTTCCTTCCCCCTTTCCTATCTTCATTTAATTGTGCTGTGATCCATCAATGATATGGTACCTATACCTATCTTCTATATAAAAAAAAAAAATTACATGTCTTCTTGCTAATCCCTTTTTAAACTTCACAAGTACCAAATCCCTTTTCTCTTACATAGTCCAAGTAACACACTTATTTTTAGTTAATGCAGTCTTAGAATTCAGAGTCTTCAAAGCTAAATTTATTTCAGACCTAAGGAATGACTTGCTTACCTGAAAAACTTGTCCATTTCATCAAAATATCAGATCCCAACAACCATAAAAAATATAATAATTTACCCCATATTTGAACCTGCTTTGAGCAGAAGGTTGGACTAGATGACCCCCAGAGATCCCTTCTGACCTGAATTGTACAACGATCCTAATCTCTTCCCATAAGCACAGCTACACATAAAGAGATTACAGATCATTGAGGCAGGTAGAAAGTGGAGGGGCAGGAGGCCGGCAGCGATGGGGCTGGAGGGACACACACAGGCAGAGATGTAGAGACAGAGAGGCAGGCAGAGGGAGGCGGGCAGAGAGACACACTGCAGATAAAAATATTTCTAGTCTCTGATTGCAGGCTTTTATTAGGCCTTAAAATATGACTGTGTTCTCCAGCCTTCAAGGACAGTAATTCAAAAAACCTGAAAACTATTCCCAACAAGCAAATAATGATCGCATTTTATCATAACATTGTGTGGCTTTCTTCAAAACGTATCCAACTGTTGTCCTAGGAATTATTGATGATCACTCTCTATCAATATAATTTAAATTATGTTCATTTATTCTCTATTGTTTGGGCCGTTTTCTCTACTCATACTTTAAAAACTTCACAAAACATTCTGTAAGATTTAGGCTTGTCCAATATTTTTCAAGAAACATTACCTAATCATTTATATAAGTTTTCCTCATTTTGAACAAGAAAGCAGAAGCTATTAAACTGTTTTAAAAATTTAATTGCAGTATCCCCTTGTAATTAATGAGGAAAAATACTATCTTGATGGTAACATCCCTATTATCACACTGAAAACATTGATAATACTACTGGATATAATATAATTTTATAAAGGTAGAATGTTGACTGCTTACTGCTTCTCAAGATAATTTGTTGATCAGAGCGGTGCAATGCCAAGTATGGGTATAAAGTAAGAAGGCAATTCTCTGCTGTTGCAGCAACTTGAATTGAGAACCTGTTAAAATACAAAAGTGATAGTTTTCTATTTAGCCATGGTAAACAAGATATTTCAGCACAAGAATAAAAGACAGAATGAAGGTGTGTGGACAACTTCTTTTCTATTATGGTGCAATAGCAGAGTACGCAGATGGGACTGCACATGCCAAAATGGTGAAGTTTAGCGTAGTATTTCCACTTCACAGTTTTCCTATGAGCATGGATGTATCATTAATCTGAAAGTCCAAGAGTTAGCAGAGATTTTGTGAAACAAACAAACTCTGTCTCTCTGAAAAGAAAAAACAGTTACAATTACAGCTGACATTTACGAGTGTCCTAAAGGAGACTGCTAACTTGCTAAGTATATCCTATAATTTTGACAGGGGAAGTTTTCTTGAAAAGCAACTTCTACTTTGATTTAACATTTACTCTGTAAGACTTTACAGAAGTCTCAAAATAAATACTTAGAAATAAATAGATTCAATTTAAAAACAATGAGATATTGACTGCAATTGCTAGAATATCATAGAAATTAATGTACATGCTCCAATGTTCACTAGAGTATCTGTACTGTCTGTAGCAGCCATATTAATGTGTAGCAATCCACCTTTTAACCTTTTTTTCATACTTCACCTCTCAGGGTACAGTCAACAAGCAAATTATTGCCATCAATGGATCCCTGTTAGCCATCTATATGTATGTTCTTAGCTCACTGCGACAGACAGGTAATTCAACTGAGCTTAGCTCTTTTTCATTACATAGCTGGTTTTTTACTCCACATTAACTTATTAACTAACATTAATATTCATTAACCTTTTTGACTAAGGTGTCACAAATACAAAGAAAAATGTATTTTAGTAATTCAAACAGCATGCTGATATCCATCTTGCTTTAGTATATTGAGAATTATGCATATTGAAAATACACCTTGCACAGAATAAAAGAAAATATTTTCTGTTTCTTTAAATTACATATTGAAGGACAAATTCCTATTTAATGTAAATTTAGATTACCATTAAAAGATATCACAAGACCTTTCAGATTAATTTATAGAAATGACATAATTAGCTTCTACTGCTTTGTTATAGAATAACATAATCAAGGAAAACAGAAATGTTTTAAAAGTACAAGCTTTTCTTTCCTCTTTCATACTTCCCTCTCCAAACAAAACATTCTTAGATACCTCTTTCAGGGGAACTTTATTAGAGAAAGGCTCCAACAAAATCCATAACCATCTTTCTTATTCGTAAATATTCACATTTGGATTCCAATTTCATAGCTAACAGTTATTTAAATCAATAATCCAGCTCTGCAATGTTTTGGTTTGTTCTTAGAACATGTCAATCCTATTGCAACTCGGCCGGGAGCAGTGCAAGGGCCTTGGCCAGTTTCACCTTGTAGCATAGTATTTCTTTTAGCTAACTTCATGCTTTCTGCTTTTATTCAGCAAAAATCTCAGCAGCAGGACATCAGGAGGACAGATGGCTACAAGAGGTATATCTACATCTATCTATATGTACAAAATGTATATTTGTACATGCCCAAACCAGGTGTTAGAGCATAATGTTTTTTTCTACCTTTACCAAGCCATTTAAAAACACACGCGATCAATAACTACAAAACAGAAAAGTTTGCCAACTTCCAACTCGTGACTTTACTGTGATAAATGACAATTCTCAATACTCTGCAGGCATACGTTAGGTTAACTTCAGACAACAGAATTGGGGCCAGGGATGGAAGAAAGCTCCATGAAGGTTAATGAAAGACATAGCTCTTAAGTTATATGAAAGTAACTCGGATGTCTGTATTATTGGACTCAGTCAACTTTGATTTCTCAGTTTGAGGTGAGCACCTCAGCCATCTCCATCCTCAATGCTGATTTGAGATTTCGGCATATGCCAAATCTTCATTCATGCTCTGATTTGCACAGTAACGAAACACAGAAAAGTGTGCTTGAGAACAACTGCAGTGCATCTTAACTAGCTACCCAAATTCAGTGAGTGATACTACTCAAAGCAGATACTACTGCACAATCTAGAACATAAAGAACAGCCATTGCTACAGAACATCTGTGTACAAACAAATGCCTCAGACCTCACAGTGTTGCTGCAAGAGAAGCTCCTTCCTGTTCCAATGCTGCTAACAACCCAACAAGGGCATGCCTCCTTGGCTGCTGTGCTATTATAGTAAGCTAAATGAATACACCCAGCCAATAGCAAACGCAATGCAAATATATTCTTAACTAAGAAAGATTCAGAGTGTTCATAAGATGAAAAAAGATTGGACAATGAAGCACCTGTGCTGGCTGAGCATGAGCTGTGAAGCAACACAAGGAAACTGCAAGTGATAGTGGTGAGTAAATCCCTGCTGCAGGGCACAGAGAACCTCACTTGCCAACCTGACCCTTCATCTAGGGAGGTTCGCTGCTTGCCTGGGGCTTTGATTCAGCATGCTGTTGAGAGACCGATGCAGCTTGTCCGACCCTTGGCCCTGCTACTCTTCCACATGGGCACCAGTGAAGTTGATGGGGAGACCTGGAACATATCAGGCATGACTGCAAGGCTTTGGGGGCAATGATCAAGGGAATGGGGCACAGGTAGTCTTCTCTTCAATCATGCTGGTGAGGGAAAAGAGCTTGAGGATGAGCGGATGGATCCTGCAAGTCAACAACTGATTCTGCAGCTGATATCGACAGCAAGGATTTAGCTCCTGTGACCATGGGTCTACCATGGCTGCAGTGACCATGAGATGGTGGAGTTCAGGATTCTGAAAGGAGGAAACAAGGCAAAAAGCCATATCACAACCCTGGAATTCAGAAGAGCAGACTTTGGCCAGTAAAGAGCCACAAGGATGAAGAAGGGACTGAAGAACCTGCCATATGGGGAGAGACTGAGAGTTGTGAGTGTTCAGCCTGGAGAAGAGAAGGCTCAGGGGGATCTTATCTACGTGTATAAATATCTGATGGGAAGGAGTAAAGGTGATGGAGCCAAACTCTTCTCAGTGATGCTCAGTGAGAGCACAAAAGGCAATGGGTACAAATTGAAATACAGGAAATTCTATCTAGTCATAAGAGAAAAAAAAAAAAAAGAAATTACCATGAGAGTGGCTGAACACTGGAAGAGTCTGCCCAGAGAGGGTTATGGAGTCTCCATCTTTGGAAATATTCCAAAACCAACTGGACAACAGTGTTGATTCTGATTTGAGGGGGGGATTTGAAGAGGGAACTAGATGATCTCTGGAGGCTCTTTCCAACCTTAGCCATTCTGTGATAATAAATATCAACTCACTTATTGGCCACCTGTCCACTCATCATCATTAAGTATTTTAACATAGTATTTTCCCAAAAGTGGGATTTGAAAGGAAACTTCAAGAAGAATGAGTCAGTAGCTAAAAAGCTAATCTGAGTTTCAAAAGATGACACTCCATTCGTAAGGAAGCATGGCAGAAAAAACAAAGGTGGTAGTAGCTAAATATTTATCATACACATTTCAGGCACTGAGATATGGGGCACCAGACAGAAAAGCATGCATATTTCCATACAAATATGGCAAATAGATTATGAAGACGTGTACATTCTGCATGTGCTTAAAACCATCTTGTACCACTGACCTTTATTTATAACACCATTCATGAAGTGAGGTTACAAAGCTATAAGTCTTGTGCAATGTATTTGTTCTGTATTCGCAGCAGAGCTTAACTAAATAATATAAAAGTCTGTGTTACTCTATTAGAATGAAAAGTACCTGTATTGCTAGCAAATGCGAAGTTACTAAATGTGTTAAATTATTCAGTGTATTCAGTTTTATAATGATTAATAAAGCAAGTAAAAAAGTGTTATCTACATGAACCATCATTGCCACTGCTATTTTAGTGTTTATTCTATAATGCATATTTCCAAAGAACACAGAACAGGACAATGGCCATTAAAAATTGTGTTTACCAACATTTGAAACCTGCTGATCACCAAAAACTAAAGCTCCAACTGTGATGACAAAAAAATACCATCCAACACTAAATATTCGTTCATTTACTTCTCTTAAATTAACTCAATTTTTTTTTAGTTTGTTTGTTTTAATGTTTGTGGAAAGACAAGAGAACCTGAATCAAAATATATTTACCCTTTTTATTTTGCTCTATAGCATTTCAGACATTTCCTAAGTAGAAACAAGTGATTTGTTTTGTATCAGTGTACCCCAAATGCTCTAGAAATACAGGCATAGTTAAATAACCCTTCTTCAATAGTATTAACAGATGCAGAATATCACTAACAATTTCTAAAGAGAAAGAATCCAAAGCCATTAGGATCTAACTGACAAATTTCTGTAGCAACATTGCTGGGGTAAATTAAAAAAATATTTAAGGGAAGTTCACACTGCTAGTTTAGGAAACAAAACAAACTGCTTGCAGAATTGGTAAGTTTCAAAAGGAAACTTGACATGAGAGTGAGGCATTTTACAGATCTTTAAGAACAAGAAAAAACCTAGACGCAGGGAACAAGAAGCTTTAATTTAAAAATAAATAAATAAAGAGCTTCCCCTCCTCCCTCCCCCCAAAAATCCTTGAACAGATCCAGAGATGACAGAACTGGAAGGGAGAGGAAAAGATGACCCATGCAAGCTCTGCCATTTCTATTCACAAATGAGCAGTTTCCCAACACTGAGGAGCCCTTATCCTTTGTAGCAGGAGCTCAGGCTTCCACAGCAATCAAAATAATACAACAATGAATAGTGACAGACACATGGTTTCACACAATATATAAGACTTATCGCTGGGAAAGTAGCCATGTTTTTTTCCAGTAGCAGCAATGATGTCAGTTTTTAATTCCTGAATAACAGACACTTCAGCTGGCAGGGACCATCAAAATGGTAGAAAGCCACAAGCACAGAAAAGAACAGGAGTGATTAATGGGTTTGGAGCACCCTGGGTTTCAAAACCACTCCCAATTATCTGAACTAAAATGCCAATATATTATTAGGTCAGATGCATGCAACAAAGAAGCATGCAAATAGCAAGACCGCCAATGTTTTCTAGCTCCCTGCTCTCTCCAAATTTAAATGATATTAAAGAAATTGACAGCTCTTATTCTCTAAGGCATGCCAGCAGAATACATGCATTTGACATTTGCCAGCAGAGCTACATGGTTTAGGCACGTTTCCCAACACCAAAAGGGAACGTACTGTTTCCCTCCATGAGACGCAGATCCCATGGACTATCAAAACAACTGGAACCGATTAGTAACTGGGTACCTTTTAGTGATTGTGTCTCAGTTACATGATGTTGTTATTAGAGGCTAAGATCCCTCATGGCCTCTCTTCCTGAAGTTCCAGCCATGAACAACGTGAATAACATCAGAAATGGCATGAGTTTCCCCAGCTTCCCAGTGGGAAAGGGAAAGAAAATGGAGAACTGTAAAACATGGGAGGCAAGGACCTCAGTACATTTGTGTCATCAATGATCACAGCAATTCATCTACCCACCACATGTGTGGAGGATTTTGGATATTTTGCTGCCCAGAGCACCATTTCCTTTTATTGTATGACATAACATGTATCTGTTGTTTATTACTTATTTTTTAGAAAGAATAAGTTAAACATCATTTCAATCAGGATGGCAGAAAACTTTCCTTCCTGCTAAATTATTTATCTAATCAGCAAGTTAAAAGATATAATAATTAGAGGACAAATATATAAACACACTATGTTCACAGAGGCTTTTTTTGGTTTAGTTTTTCAAGCTGAAGGAAATAAGTGTCATAGATAAATATTTCTTCCCATTTATTAAATACTTGCTCGAGACATTCTTGGAGGGGGCGTCGCCCTCTATGTCAACGACCAGCTGGAGTGCATGGAGCTCTGCCTGGGGATGGATGAGGAGCTGACTGAGAGCTTATGGGTCAGAACTAAAGGGAAGGCAGGGACAGGTGGCATTACAGTGGCGGTCTGCTACAGGCCACCCGACCAGGAAGACCAAGCGGATGAGACCCTCTATAGACAGATAGGAGCAGCCTCACACTCACAAGCCCTGGTCCTCATGGGGGACTTCAACCACCCCGACATCTGTTGGAGGGACAACACAGCAGGGCATAAGCAATCCGGGAGGTTCCTGGAATGTGTCCATGAGAACTTCCTCTCCAAGTGATAGAGGAACCAGTGAGGAGAGGTGCTACGCTGGACCTTGTTCTCACCAACAAGGAGGGGCTGGTGGGGAATGTGAAGCTCAAGGGCAGCCTGGGCTGCAGAGACCATGAAATGGTGGAGTTCAAGATCCTGAGGGCACCGAGGAGGGCGCACAGCAAGCTCACTACCCTGGACTTCAAGAGAGCAGACTTTGGCCTCCTCAGGGATCTGCTTGGCAGAGTACCATGGGACAAAGCTAAAGCCCTGACGGAATTAAATCTGGCCAGGGACGTCAAGGGCAACAAGAAAAGATTGTATAGGTACATCGGGGATAAAAGGAAGATGAGGGAAAATGTGGGCCCTCTCCAGAATGAAACGGGAGACCTGGTTACCTGGGACACGGAGAAGGCGGAGGTACTCAATGACTTTTTT
>NW_008824196.1:3666270-3673755 GCF_000699105.1 Pygoscelis adeliae
AGGAAGAAATTTTTTACGCTGAGGGTGGTGAGACACTGGAAGAGGTTGCCCAGAGAGGTGGTGGATGCCCCATCCCTGGAAACATTCAAGGTGAGGTTGGACGGGGCTCCGAGCAACCTGATCTAGTTGAAGATGTCCCTGCCCACGGCAGGGGGGTTGGACTAGATGACCTTTAGAGGTCCCTTCCAACCCAGACTATTCTATGATTCTGCGATTTTATGTTATCTTTTACTTCTGTATTCCTATCAGCCCTCTGCAAGGCAACGTCATTTATTCTGCTTTGGAGCCAAAGGAGCAAAAAGGGAGAACAGAGATTAAAAATAACATTAGAAATTAACTGCAAATTCTCATTTAAGACAGTCATTAAATAAATATTAATGCACTTTCTTATGATCCATTTAATGGAATCCGTGCACACAGTAAATTACTTGCATAAATGACAACCATATCTCTCTTCAGGTTTTTTTACAGCTACATATAGCATGGGTTTGCTAAAAACATGATCGCCTATTGTCTTTCAAATGTTTTCTGTAAAGTAGCCAAATTCAACAATATCTATCCTCTACCCAATGTTCACTCTGATTTGAAGAAAAAAACATTATTATTTAGATGGACTTAACATGGATGATGCGAATCAATCCTACTGAAGTTTTAGACCTGAATTTAGAAAAGCAAAACACTGCAGAGCCTAAGTAAAAAATGACCAAAACAGAATATTTGTCTCATCAATACTCATGCTTTGAAATATGCCTAGAATTAGTTTTGCTTAGAAGTTAAGGCTCCTCTTCTAAGTAGTTAAATACAGGACATGATATTTTACCAACATATGAAAGTAACTTTTTTAACTCACTTATTTTAATTCCAGAACACAGAATATGAATTGAAGTTCAAAATTTTAGTTCAAATCATTTAAAAATACATATTATTACTTTGAAAATGGAAATATAAAGAGAGGATACCTGACAAATTAATACATCTTCAGCAACGGATACTGTGAGATTTCATGGCCTATTAAACAAACCAGAAACCTATTGAAGAACAGTTAGCTTTTATAGGTGTTATAAAAGGTTATAGGTTTCATTGTTTTATTATTAAAGATCTCAAAGGGCTTGAAATCTTGTCTTCCCAAAAGACTCAAATTAATAAGGCAGTTTAAATTCATTAGTTACACAGTTTGAAACAAACTGCTCCAATGCTTAGATAATAGGCTGAATCAGGTTTGAAGTCTGAACACATTGCATAGGTCTCCCATGGGGGGCTTAGGAAGAATGAAGGGTATATATGCAGAAAACAAGGAATTGCAGCTACAGATTACTATAGAGTGGAGTATCAAAGCACATAGTAATATTAACAGTAGTAACAAAACCCAAGTTTGGTAAATTATCACAGACTTTATTAGAATAATAACGATATGACCAGGATTAGAGAATCGGGCACTTACTTAGACTTTTCCAATTGAAGGAAAGAATTCTTTCTGGTTATGATAAAAATAATTTCTTCCAAAAGCCAATATGAGTAATATTACTACACTGACTAATAGAACACTAATAGAATCCCTTCATTTTGGACGGTGTGCTATTTCACCCAGTTGTATTTGGATTTTACATCATCTGCTCCTACAGCCCACACGCACATGCAACTCTGTGACAGGAAATCACATATGCATTGACAAATCAATGTTATTAGTTCTGTCCTTTAACAAATACCTATCTGCTATGTTTTAAAATACAGCAGCAATTTCAAGATGATTTGACATTCCTGAACATGAATTTTTTCACCTTCTCGAGCAGGGATGCCTTTTAAGGTGATGACTTTTATTTGGTGTCTTTTTTTCAAAAACACATTGAGTTTGCCTTTAAATTGAGGATGGTATCCTTCATTCCATTTTAATGAAAAATATAGCAAAAAGTTTATTACACAGCAGAAAGGATTATTTCTCTATAACAAGGTTTGAGAAGCTGCTAGTGCATCATATAAAAAGTTATTAAAACTAAATATTGTGCCTGCTCAGCAGCTATATGTCAGACCTCATCATAAGCTTAAATTATCCTTTTCTGATAAGTGTGTGCTAAAGCTTGCAGTAATTATGAATCACATCCCACACAATGATTAAATCTTAGAATTAAACAAAATGAATAAGAAACAGATTCTTGGCTGACAATCTATACAGAAAAATATAAAATCCAATGTGAGCAGGATTATATCCAATCCAAAGGTCCATAAGTCTTGCATCAAAATAATATAAAATTTAGTTTTACGCTTAGGAAAAATCCCATTCTAAGCTGTAGGGTGGACATATTTAACCCCCAAAATAGTTGTTTTACTGAAAATACTAACTGAGGGAATGACTTCTAATTACAACAGCACCTATCTTTCCTCCTCATGCATACACCCATTCATCCCACCAAGGGGAGAGATGAACAAAAGGGACAAATGCTGAAAGCAGTTATTTTTGCACAGGACATTTAATAACAGCTTTGATCTCCATTTACTAGGGGCAGGGGAGACTTTCTGCATTGCTTTTCACCATTGAAGTTACTTAAAAAACAACCTACTACTTGAAAAATCAAAACAAGATGTATGAATTCTGTGTTTGCATATGTCTTCATCATTAAACAGGGTTTTCAAGAGATGAATTTTGGTATGAACACTGCATATAAATTGCCGTCAAACACTAGGTGTTCTGTCCTAAAGGAATTTAGGTCTAACAGGAATTAGACCACGTAAATTCCTAAGTATTTTTCAGATGTAGAGCTTATATTGCCAAATAATTTCAGTACTTTTGAAAACTTCAAATACTTTCTGACATAGTGCACAGGATTGCAGGTGAGGAAATATATAAATAAATAAATAACAATGTAAAGCACATCTGTCCCTCATCCCTTCTCTCTGATAGTGCCCGCTTCTCCTGATGCTGCTGTCCAGAATGGCCCTCTAAGGCAGTGCAGAAAACACTGAAGAGCCCAGCACAGAGGGAGGGAGAAGACAACAGTTTTCCATACTTTGCTATCCACTCCTGTGTCTCATATATCAGAAATATATGAGAAAAGACAGTATCCTGTATACTCTTCATACAGGAAGAATGGTCTGAAGCTGAAACGTATCCCTAGTGTACTTTTATGAATGCCTAGCATTACACATACAAAAAAAACCCGTGTGTGTGTGTGTGTGTGTATTAGAAACTGTAAACAATAAATTGCACTGATATAGATGAGCCACATCCATCCATGCACTGTTGTGTCACCTGGCTGCTAAAATGATTTCTTTTTATCTTATGCCCCAAAGAAGCTTTAACTGAGATCAGGAGTCGGCCTCCTTTTTATGCATGAATCAACTGTGTCCCTATAGAGCTGCTCAAAGATACTGCCCTGCCCCTTGCAAATTTAAAAAAAATTGACAGAAGCATTTAATATATTAATCATTTAATAGTTCCCAATTCCTGTCTTGGAACACATATATACAGCTTTCCTCCTCAGTAGCCAAAACACCCCCACAAAAAAATCCAAAACCAATACAAAAAACACAAGTAAACAAACAAACAAAACCCTACACACAAAAAAAATCCAAACCAAAGCAAAAGAAAACCAAACTGACCCACACTCTTCCACCTGAAGGATTCCATATTGATCTTTGGTATGGACAGTAGCCTCCAGATTCCTAATAAGCTGAGTAACAGTATTACAGATACTGCAGGAAGAACTAGAGATCAGGAAATGCCTCAGCTCAGAATATACAAACTCATAATAGACTGTCCTGCTCTAAAAAGCTGAAAAAACATAAAACCAGGGAAAGAAAAATTAAGGATTAAGGTATAACAATAGAAGTTGAGTTAAAAGTGACATTTAAAAAAATAATTAAAACCAAAGAAAGGGGGGACACACTCACACAAAAAAGCTAGTAGTAGAGTGCAGGGGGAAAAAAGACAGACAAAATGGAGAGCAAAAGACTTAAGAATGACATACATAGAGAGGGAGGGACGTCCCTTAAAATAAGACTGGGCCATGTTCTTTGCTGGTTCCTAGCACAATGAAATTGTGACTTCCAGTGTAATTCCCCCTTGAGAAGTCTCCCTACCTTTACTCTGAAGATGTCTCTTCTTGAATTCTTGGGTACCAGAGGAACACCCGAAGCTTTTGAGAGGACTGAAAATGGAGTAATCCTTTGCAAGATCACTCTACTACAACTTTGTAAAGATTTCCAAATAGGTGGTGAGAACCACCAGTTCTTCCATTAGGATAAGACCAGAAAAGACACTGTAAACCAGTCACAAACATTTCATTGTTTTAAAAAAAGAAACGCAGGAGAAAAACTCGGTGAAATTTTATTCTGTTGAGCCTGGCTCAACTCAAAATCAGACCACTTTGAAATCCAGCATGGAATGGAAAATAAAATTTTAATAGGGTATTTTTCAAAAAGCAAAATATTTGTAATAGAAAACATTGGGATTTGCTGAATCAAGACCATGTCTCTCCAAAGCAATCTGAGAAGACTGAAGTAGACATAAGAAATACCAGTAGGTATGAATGAGATACAAGACCTTAAGATGGCCGTGTAGATGAATCTTACCTTAGAGACCAAAGCTAAATGTTGTGTTTTCGAATTGTAATTCAGTTGAAAAATGAAATACATTTCTATGTTTCATTTTCCTATTTTTCAGAATGATTCTTGTTTGCCTTTACCCAACCATTGTGAGTTCTCTGTCTTATATCCAACTTTGTCAGTTTGGACCCTGCCCCCAAATGAATTAGAATTGCACACATTACCTGTTTTCTTCTTCATCAATGAAGAAAATATTCCCTAAAAATGACACTGGCCTAGATGATCTGAAGCTGATATGACAAATTAGTTCCTTATTTGTGCCATCTGATGAAAGAACAATATCTTGTCCTTCTCGGAACTGTACAGAAAAAGGGTAAATCCTGTCACCATCTTCAAGTTCAAGCTCCGGAAGTTCAACTTGAATTTGTGATTGCCTGTTAAAAATAAATAGTAATGGTGTTTGTGCTCACAGGATGACAGTAATAGAGTTGATTCACAGATTCACACATTTATGAAACTGCTTTTCACAGTTTAATACAGAAGAGTAACTTCAGTTTTGAAGTATAAATCAAGTGAAACTAACTAAAGAATTAAAATTCCTTTAGCATTTAGATAGTTTGTTTTCTACATATGTATCTGAACATTTTATACTGACCCACAGTAGTTCAACATCCAAATAAAGAGCAATTTCTACTAACTGTGCTACAAAGGGCATAAATATTACTTCTTTACTTTATGTTTCCTAAACTTAAAGCTTTCATTAATATTGATTAAACTGCATTATTGCACAAGTGTCCTGGTTTCGGCAGGGATAGAGTTAATTTCCTTCCTAGTAGCTGGTACAGTGCTGTTTTGGATTTAGGAGGAGAATAATGTTGATAACACACCGATGTTTTAGTTGTTGCTGAGCAGTGCTTACACTAGGCAAGGACTTTCCAGCTTCCCATGCTCTACCGACTGAGAAGGCTGGAGGTGCATAAGAAGCTGGGAGGGGGCACAGCCAGGACAGCTGACCCAAACTGGTCCAAGGGACATTCCATACCATATGACGTCATGCTCAGCATATAAAGCTGGGGGAAGAAGGAGGTGGGGGGACGTTTGTCTTCCCAAGCACCCATTACGCATGATGGAGCCCTGCTGTCCTGGAGATGGCTGAACACCTGCCTGCCCATGGGAAGTAGTGAATGAATTCCTGGTTTTGCTTTGCTTGTGTGCGCAGCTTTTGCTTTACCTATTAAACTGTCTTTACCTCAACCCACGAGTTTTCTCACTTTTACCTTTCCGATTCTCTCCCCCATCCCACTGTGGGGGGAGTGAGCAAGCGGCTGCGTGGTGCTTAGTTGCCAACTGAGGTTAAACCACAACAGTCTTTTTTGGCGCCCAACATGGGGCTCGAAGGGTTCAAGATAATGACAGGTTTGACTGGAATGTGCTAGATCAAATTTATAGCTGTTATTGCTGATTAGCTATTAATTGGCAGGCTCCTGTGCTTGCCATGGGGCTTGCTTGCCTTACTCTTATTAGAGTCTAGTGCTCGTTAGTGGCTGCTTTTTGCTTTCGCTGCTTGCTGTACTGCTGTACTGCTTATCATCGTATTCTACTGTGCCTGGGAACATTCTGATAACAGCAATGGCGATGTGCCTGGGCTGGCAGACGGCCAGGGCATCACTGCTGTTTCTGTGCTGCTGTACTGGACAGGCTGGAACTCCAGTGTGAACTCGAGTCGAAGGGACTGTGACCTGTGGATGAGTCCATGAGGGAGCAGGACACCCCAAAGCGTCTGTGGCCGTGGATAAGCCCATGTCAGAGCAGGTACATCTCGAAGCATCTGTGGCCGCGGTTACATTTGTGCTATAGCAGGTTTACTTCTGAAGGGATGGTGGCTGTGAGTAAGGCCACGCTGGAGCAGGTATGTCTCTGAAGACGTTGTGGCCCATGGAGAAGGCCGTGCTGGAACAGGTGCGTCTCAAACTGACTGTGGATAAGTCTATGCCGCAGCAGGGGTACCCCTGGAGAGACTGTGGCTCATAAGTAAGGCTCCACAGCTACTAGGAAGGAAATTAACTCTATCCCTGCCGAAACCAGGACAACAAGATAAAGCAAGTTTTAAACTAGAAATATTAAGGGGAAATTTGTGAAAGATACTTAAGATGCTTTCCCCAGTTACGTAATTTTAGGTTCCAGTTCTGAAATAAGAGTGGCAATCAGTCCAGGCCTATATGGAATCCTTTCAGTTCCAACCACTGAGTTACTGACAATAGACAAATCACTTGATAAGTTACTACAACTCAAATGAGATAAGACAATAATAATTTGAAGGTAAAGTTAATTTCATTAATTAATGCAACTTAAAGAGTTTTGCTCCAATTCTTCTGGTATTGAAATGATACCTACGTAAGCATAACAAACTAATATTACTGCTCCTTACTAATTACAAACAGAAAAGTTGTATCTCAGAGACCAGAAAAGCCTATTTCAAAACACACATACACAAGGATGCTTGGAAAGATTAAAATATTAAGATTTCTGTCAAATTGGAATAGCTGTCGTGCTAAGTTATGCTGCATAATATGAAGATTACAAAAAGGGTGTCTTATAAATTCAAATAGAAGGATAAAGTGGGTGATCCACAGAAAAATGAAAACTATATGGATTCTTTATTATATTAAGTGACAGGATTAAAACATTTGTGTTGTCCTCTTTGGTACTAAAATCTTGTTTAGGAAGAAAAAAAAAAAAAAAAAAAAAACAAAACGAAAACCAGTGCTTTATAACAAGTGGAGTAGAGAAAATAAAACAACAGAAAGATTTTATCTGATCACAATGCAAAAAAAAAAATAAGACTATGATCTTAATATCTGGCTAAAGTTAACAAAAAATCCTGGTAGGACTCTCCTCTTAATTTTTGTGCTATTCAAAGTAATTTTAAAAGCATCTTACAGAGTG
>NW_008824196.1:3673799-3682983 GCF_000699105.1 Pygoscelis adeliae
CAGCAAAGAACATGGGCTTGTTGAATGTACAGCAATATAAGTTATGTGAATTTTCTCTTAAATACGCAAACTCTTTCCTCTGCTGAGCAGAAAATTAATACTAACCGTCACAAACAAAAACTAATTCACTTTCTCAGAAGAGAACAAAATCAAGAATTATTCAGGATTTCTGTAATAAATTTGAGATTTTTACCTTAAATAATCTTGTGGAATGATATTGATGGCTGTTTCAGTTTTCACATTCAGAGGAACTGGCATCAGCATTAAAAAGGGAGGATCAAAATTTATTTTTGGTGACTTCACAGTGCCAGACAATGTTATTTTGTAATGTGATGGATTATCATTTAGACACACTAGCATTTCAGATGCGTATGTCCCAGGACAAGCTGTTAAAAACGTGAAAAAAAAAGAAAAAAAAAGAAAAAACACCACAAAATTATATTACCATAAATACACGCAACTATAAGTTATAGTATGAGAGTTTGGGTTGTTTTTTAAAAAAAAAAAAGTCATCAGTATTGCTTTCTTACTCAAAATGTAGTTTAACATACAGTAAATGTTGTATCAGAAGAATTATTTATAAGAAAGCTTAGAACACTTGCCTGTAGCAAACCAGAAATCCATATTTCTTTTAATTTGTCAGAAATTTTTCAAAGTTTGAGTTAATTTACTGTATTAATATTACTTTAAATATAACATCAATGTAACGCTTCTCAGAATTTTAAGAATTGCACTCATATCATAAATTACAGTAATTAACACAGAGAATGCTAATTTTATAAAGGAATAAATATCAGAAGCATCTGCCTACCAAGACAAGAAAAAGTTGGTGCCTTTTAAGATGGCAATCACTACATTTTAACAGATGATTCTAAAACCTATACTGTTGCCAAATCAGCCTCACACGAGCCAGCAGGACAGGTTCTACCCTCCACTGAGACCATCTCCCATTTCCTTGTGTTCTGCCCCTTCTCATGCCAACTTGCTAACTGCTGCAAGGCAGTTTTCTCTAGGACGGAAAAGCACATTTTCTTTCAGTGATACAGGGACCAAGGTGCTTCCTTCCCCAACTGTTACACTATCAAAACGGTGTTCCAAACCATGCAGTGCCGTTTACCAAATTTTCAGTCATTCCCACCTGCTGAAGAGCTAGCAAAATAAACAATTTTGAGGGCCAACTAACGAACACCTCTTGTATTTAGAAAGAAATCTGCATGACATGTTGTACGACAACCAAAAAACTTCAATCTTTTCATTTTCAAGAAAAAGACCTTTCCTTTTGATTCCCCTCTGTCATCAGATTAGTAAGTATGGAAACAGCCTCACCTAATATTTAAGAAGGAAAGATAGCAAAACAAACAATTTTTGTATTTTATGTGTCTGTATGAGCACAAAAGTGTCACTGCAAACAAAATACATGTGAGAAGCTCTTCTGAGATTAGCTCAGATAATTATTTTCACAGCCTGAGAAAGAGCTGCCATTGTTTACATACACAAAGAAGAAAACCTAGCGTCTTCAAAATATTTTCTTATTCCCTCCTCATAAGAGCCAATTTCTTCATGGTGATGATAACAGAGGAGCTTCACAGAAGCCCGTTAGCTCACCAGAACATGGCCTGCGGATCCCTTCATTTCAGACCAGAAAACATGAAACTGGCAAAGTGAAAACCAGATGAAAGGGAAACTTGCTGCAGTGCTTGCAACATCTGGCTAACTCCCTGTTAAATGGAAATCAATTTTAGGAGACAATACTGCTCAGAAGGCTAAGACACTTGTGCTTCTAGGTTTTGATGCAGCAAGAACACACCTTTTTCTGGCACTTAGCCCTTTTATGAGGGAAAGGTGAGAGAGCATCAGAAAAGGTCATGGAGATGTATGAAGAACCAAATAGGACGTTTTTGACATGCTTGTAAGAAAAGATGTTCTGTACAAGTTACTCCCATATACGAGCTAGACAGTCCACTGTCCTACAGCTGTGCTCTAACTAAACCATATTTCTGGTATCCTACCTTCATACATGTGTATGACATATAGTAAAGGAAAGTGAAAGGCCACAACCAATAAATGCCATAGGGATGGAATGCCATGAAGGAAGAGGAGCATATGTCAGTACCAAAGAATATGCAATTTTCACTAACTCACATTTTAAAATATTCGCATAAACCATAGTTCCAAAGTAAAACCTTCAAAAGTTAGGAAAGAATAGTGTTAAGCTTTCCTCATTAAAACTTTTCATCCATAGTGTACGTAACAAGTCTAACAAATCCAGTAACTACACGATCACATCCGTTTGCCATAGAATCCCTGACTCGCTCAGAAGGCAGAACAGACAGTGCTTATTCTGCATCGCTGATCATTCTGTGTGTGGCTCCACACATTTACTAACATCAAAATTCTTCATAATATGTAAGCCAATAATTTATTGCGTATGTCAAACACTAGGATGTTGCGATACTGTCCTCATTTTAAACAGACGCAAAGACAAAAAAAGTGAATGATTCCATTAAGTTTTGTTCATTAGTTTGTAATGCCTAGGACCAATGTTTTCAGGATATTTCATGTTAAATAAATGACTTTGAAATTAATGAGAGTTATGTCCTGAACTAACAGCTGAAGTCATGAATTTATTCTATTAATCACACCTTTCATGACTATTGTCAAAGCTTGTGCTGCTGTTACCATTCTGATGTACCGTCATTAATTTCTATAGGGCAAACAACAAGCAGTCCAGCAGATGTGAAAATTTTCCTTAGGGAGATTAGATAGTATTTACAAATCTGCCAATCTAAATTTGCCAAGGGCTAACAAAATCTGTAGAATTATATGGGAAATTTCCCCTCTGTCTTTTCTAGATATATTTATTAGGGGAAATAAGCATTCATTGCCTTACCCTAGAAAAAACTCTGAATAAAAGAACACAACTTCTTGAAGTACACATATGCATATATTCATTAGCTGCTTCCTTTTCAGTCTAATTTGCACTAGAAAGCCCATCCAGTTCAGGATGCCTAACTCCCTAGCATGCTATCCTGGGACTATACTTTATGCAGATTCCTTGGTAACAGAAACATAAGCAGATTCTATTTCTGCTGAAAGTCAGTTATACACATATGCAAGTTCTCCTCCCGATACTGCTCACACACTTCTGGAGGAGAAATATTTCAAGTCCCCACACCTTCCACTCTACTTGTTTCAGTTGCAATTTAAACTAGCAGCAAAAGCTAGTTTAAACGGCCACCTCTTTAAGGACGTCTATATTCCTTGTTCCTCTCTAGCAGTACAGATCTAATTTTTTATTTTATTTTTTCCCCCTCCAGAAACGTTAACTGTATAATAGCATGGGTTTTTGTCTTTTGAGAGTGGGTGGGAAGAAAGTAAAATCACCATCTGCTCTTCTCACCCTCTTAAGTTTGTATTAGATTGTTATTCAGTTCCTACACTTGGCTCCCGAATAAACTTTTTTAGTTTAGTTGCCTTGGACTTTCCAGTAATTCATGCCTTATTGCACATATACAGCTTCAGCCTAAATGGGCGCCAATGAAGAATTTGCATACACTGAAATAGAGACTTCAAAGCAGAAAAGTCACAGGTGGTTAAAATTTAAAAGGTAAGCCCTACAAAAAATGAAGAAAAAAAAAATCAAAAGTAAAGTAATCATTTCTCCACAGAAACTGTTAAAGGGCATAGTTATTTAGTATCTTACTGTTGCAGAAAAAAAACCCTAGAAGATGGAGGTCATGATGGTCATCTATGCCCATTACATAATCATCACATCTTCCAGGGGCACTGAACTCCTGTTAGCTCACTGGTGCATTTGTGAGTATTTTTCCACACAGGATCCCAGAGCACAGATTTATTGTAACTTACTATGCAGCTGACAAGTTTTTCATACCACAATAAGATATAGTGAAATTTTTCATATACTGTTAATGCATTATACTATAGTACAGCAGATGATCATATTAACGTAACTTCAGTTCTTGAGAATCTCTATTAAATTTAGTATACTTTTCTTAACAGGTAGCATCATATTACCATGAATTTATATAAACTCTTGCATTTAATTTAACACTGTAGCTTACAATAGCATTTTGCACTCTCATTATTATAAATATTGTGGCATATTTAAACAAATTACTCTAATGCACACTCAAAGTTCATTTTAAGGTTTCTTCACCCCCACACACTACAACTTTACAGTACAAACCTATGAAGGTGATTAGCACACCATATTCATTAACTAGCTCTCCTGCATTGGTTTTGATGTATCTAATGTGCTCTTACAAGAAACAGTAATTATATTCAGTGAAGGTATATCACAAGTAGGCTATAAATCATGGGAAAATACTTACAATGTTGAATTAAGGGCAATTGATTTTTACTGTTATTTATGATTTTCTGTAAATAAAAAATATGAGAACACAGCAAAAATACAAATAACTTCAAATGACAATTATTTATCAGTCATATTTATGTATATACATATCTGCATTTACACATACAATTTATTCAGTAATTCAAAATATTGGCTTTTATTTGTATGCTGTTCTCTGTTACACAGTCTTTGCAACATGCAAGCGATTTTAATACATTCTCATGATGTAAACACCTAAATAGAACAACCATCATACGGATGATCATTTCACCTATTCATTATCACATGATCCCTCTCCAGCTGCTGCACAAAATAGTATTAGAATTTTTTTTTTTAAATTTCCTCTGTCTTAAATGCCAGAGTGGTACTTAGAAGGAGAAAATGAGACCCTGTGCTCATCCGGGCCCTAAAATAATCACAGATATCTGGAAATACAGATTTATTCTTTTTATCTTCCAAGTCTAATATTGCCCTGAGCAATTTTCTTTTTCAAGCTATATACGTTAACCTGATCAATGCAAAATGCAGTTATTATATCTATTAGAAGAATATGTTTCTCAAATTCAAAGCAGATAAAAATGCTTATATGTGTTCTTCACAAGTGATTATTTTAGTATGATCCACAATCATTCTAACCATAGGCACACTGTGCAAAAACATCTATTAGAATACCTTCTCAAAGTTACAACACTTACTTTGTAGGCTTTATTATCTGAAATACTGCAGGAAAGAAAATGATACCCTATTGAAAGCGAAGTAAAAATTTATAAAAGGAGAAAAAAATGTTTAAAAGAAACAGAGTTACAGTTAACTACATGTGTATTTTTCAGTTGCTTCTCAAGGAACAACAGAAGGTTATGAGTGTTTGTTTTTCACTTTCCAACCTTCTATATTTCCATTCCTCTTTCCTCTACATTCTTACTTCAAAGACCTGGGGTCATAATTATGTTTCTTTCCCTTGACTTCTTTAACTTATTCTTCCTCTGAGTTGCATCTCAACAGTTACTCAAAATTCAGAAGTTTACCCAAAGCCTTTCTGCTGTCCAGACACACTCTCCAGACATGCTTTGAGTAGATCCTTACATCCTTCATAATTAAACTGAGATTCCAAGCCCATATTTCTAAAACTTTGTAAAACTGAACATCTGAAAAGAGACAGCTTCCAGATTTTTCTCCTACGATATATCTCTGCATTTTGCCCAATCTTCTTGTCATCCTGCTCCCGCTGTTTAACCCCTTCTGATTTTTATATTCTAACATTTTCTCACACCTGGGACAATATTTTCATTCAATTCACCTAGTATCCTTGGATTTTTTTATTTCATCTTGCTTCCAAAACAAATTCTTTAACAAAAATTTTCATCTCTATTTTATTTTGCTAACCTACGTAAGTTACCACTAAAAATGATTGAGGACCTGCATAGATGAGATGAAGATGAGATCACATTATTTGGTTCCAAAACCAAGGACTACACAAAGTACAAAATAGAACCTACCTAGTAAAAAAAATCTTTATTGCATTGAACACATTTTTATGGCTGTTTCATAAACGTGTGGTTCAGAGCCAAAAAACAGGGGTTTTGCAATTTATTTTGGAGAAATGTAGGGGAAAAGGAGACAAAGTGATACATCAAAGCCAGAAACGTGCTCTTCCAATAGTAAATGCATTTAATTTTCTTCTAGCAGTCTAATTTGTAATAATATATAATTTAATAGAGTGATTTAAATACATATTTCTAAAAGGATACCTCATGGACAGCTCAGAAGTAAAAACTACAACTACAGATACTGACTGGGTCAGAAACTTTCCAGGTATCATATGCACAAAGAAATTCTACTTCAGAAAAGACAGAATTTGCTACTCAAAACAAAAATTAAAAGAATTTAAAACAAACGACTTTCTAAATAATTCTGCAAAAATCATTATATATTAATTATTTTTCCATTTCCTGAAGCAAAATCACAAGTTAATGTGATTTTTCTTCAACCATAAGTTGAAGACAAAAGCTACCAACAAGGTATAAAACATAATGGAAAAATGGTTTGAAGTACAGCAAGCAACTCCAAGTAACACGTGCAATTAAATACTACTCTTGCACATTCACAACATGTTTGCAGAGCGACATTTAATACAGTCTTCTCAGTTTATCATACAGAATCACGGCAAGACTCTTATACCTATAATTTTTTTTCTATTTATAATTATGTTAAATTGTTCCCAGTGCTTAATTGAGGTTATAGATTTCAATCCTATCATAAAGAATAGCAGCAAGATCTTTCTTTAGGGTAGGGACACTCACTTGCTGACTCAGGATCAGATCCAACCAACAAAACAACTTTTCTTCCCCTTGAGAATGCTGGGGCCTCAAACGTAGGCCACTTAAAACTGCCAAAACAACTCAGTTCTGTAGGCGTCAGCTGCATAGTTGGTGGGCTTTATCAACTCCAATACAGTGTTACATTACTCTCTACCCTAAACACTTGACTGGGAATAAGGCAGAATCCTAATTTTCATGTTCTGCCATTCCTCTTCTGGTGTATGTGGTTGATTATCATCTTCCTGCATGCTCCCAAGTTTTGTTAGAAATCTATTTTACATTTTTTATTAAGGATCTGGTTGCCTGAGCAGACTACTCAGAAAATACCATAGCTAAGTGATTTTGTATCTCATCAAGGCAGGAAATTTCCATTCTTATCTAAATTATGACTATTTAGAAAAAAAGTTCACACCCATTCCAAGTACTCTCAGAAAGCTTTAGTATCTAAGTCAGTCAACCTAATTGCACATGAAGGAGCAGTATTGAAAACGATTCAGCTATCCCTTTGATGCTTTATATGTGCAAAACTTGATGCTTTACATGTGCAAACCAGACTTTTCCAATAATGCTATCAAGTGATTCCATGCTTTGTGTTAAGTCTGCAGCTGTCTTATTTTCTCAAAACCACAACAAACCTTTCTTTTGGCATTTTAGTTTGTTATTTAGTCATGTTAACTGGAAGTTAATCAAAACAAGCGCTAATTATGATTCATCATAAAAGTCATTTAAACAAATCTATGAAAATGGTATATTGGCCAAACTACCTGTAGAAGAATTCAGAAAATTACTTACAAGGGCAGAAGAATACAGCAATACTGATTTTTTGTCCTGGATCAAGGAATCCAGTCTGCAGACTAAATTTAAAAATACTGTCTTCTGTATTTTTGCCTGCATCATCACAATTCAATTTCCATGTCAACTGCTGCCTTGAGATATTCTTCAGGTCAAGCTTCTGTAAATATTTGCAGAGAAAGGAGGACATGATGAAAGAGGGAAAGCAGCAAACACCACGATACTTTTCACATTGCCCTATCCTAAGCATTCTTTTTGCAATCAAATCAGAGTGAAAGCAAGAAAGCATTAGAAAGCAAGGAAGAACACAGTTTATTATATCTGTAAGGTGAGAAGATGAGTATGCCTATCAGCACAGACTAGATGCTTTCCAGTCACTCACCACATTCACAAAGAGCAATACTTTCTTTCCAGAATGGAAAAAAATCTCATTTATGTGAGGTAAATAGATCAAAGTGTCACGATGGGAGTGTTTAGCCGAACAGAAGTGAGGAGTTTTTCCTGATACAAATGAAGCACAACAAGCACTAAACACATGGCTCATGACATCTAGACTTTCAGGTAGATATGCTGAAAAAGCAAGAAGTTCAGAATAGGTTTTCAAAACCCATTTTTTCAATTCAATAAAATGAAGGTGGAAACAAAAAAAAAATTCCATTCCTTTATCTCAGAGTTGCTCTTTCAACTCCTAACACATCCATAGCTAGGAAAAGGCCTTGACTTCGTATTATCATTGTTTTCTAAAGATACTTGAAAATGAGTTTCAAGTGTTTTCATCATTGCCAAAAATAGTTTTTTATAATTTCCAAAGAAAGCCTTTGGGAATTAGAAATAATAAATTATGTTATGGTATGTTTTGCATTCGTTCAGGCAAGTTCTCTATGTTCCAAAACAGAATGGCCAAATATCCTATTTAGGGCTTCTTTCCCACTAAGCCCTAAAACATGACCAGGAATTTCTTGAGAGAGTGCCAATTGGCACGGATCAGTACCATGCAACATACTGGGACAGCAATTTAACTGTATGGACCATCATGGCACATCAACTGCATTCCTTCACTGTCACTGTCTAGTTTTTTCCAGTATAAAAGTAAAAAAGCCCAGTTGTGGGCTTGTAGGACAAGCCCAATTGTGAGTTTTGGAAAAATTCCTAGTGATCAGAAGACACACATAAAATTGAAAACCTAATAAAATTACAATGAGAAAACTTTTAAATATTTTAAACTGTCTAGTTTACTAGTATATTTGCTGGGTAAAAAACTGGCTGGACGGCCGGGCCCAGAGAGTTGTAGTGAATGGAGTTCAATCCAGTTGGCGGCCGGTCACGAGCGGTGTTCCCCAGGGCTCAGTTTTGGGGCCGGTCTTGTTCAGTATCTTTATCAATGATCTGGATGAGGGGATCAAGTGCACCCTCAGTAAGTTTGCAGACGACATTGCAGTGGGCATGGTGGTGTTGAGTTGACGGTTGGACTCTATGATCTTAGAGGTCTCTTCCAATCTTAATGATTCTATGATTCTATGACACCAAGTCGGGCAGGAGTGTTGATCTGCTCGAGGGTAGGAAGGCTCTGCAGAGGCACCTGGACAGGCTGGATCGATGGGCCAAGGCCAACTGTATGAGATTCAACAAGGCCAAGTGCCGGGTCCTGCACTTTGGCCACAACAACCCCATGCAGCGCTACAGGCTTGGGGAAGAGTGG
>NW_008824196.1:3683282-3729203 GCF_000699105.1 Pygoscelis adeliae
TGAAAGGAGGTTGTAGCGAGGTGGGTGTTGGTCTCTTCTCTCAAGTAACAAGTGATAGGACAAGAGGAAATGGCCTCAAGTTGTGCCAGGGGAGGTTTAGATTGGACATGAGGAAAAATTTCTTTCCTGAAAGAGTGGTTAAACATTGGAACAGGCTGCCCCCAGGGAAGTGGTTGAGTCACCATCCCTGGAGGTATTTAAAAGACGGGTAGATGAGGCGCTTAGGGACATGGTTTAGTGGACATGGTGGTGTTGGGTTGACTGTTGGACTCGATGATCTTAGAGGTCTTTTCCAACCTTAATGATTCTATAGGCAGAACATCTTTGGAAGTAAGCTATTTCTTACACAATTCATGTGTAAACCATGTCAGTTTCTCACGGTGCCCACGCTTTCTCATATATCAGAAAGTCAGGACAAGCCCAATTGTGAGTTTTGGAAAAATTCCTAGTGATCAGAAGACAAACATAGAATTGAAAATTTAACAAAATTACAATGGGAAAACTTTTAAATATTTAAACCATGTATTTGGAATATGACTGAATTTTTAGTTCCAAATCTGTATTCTCTTCCCAGTCATTTCTGAGTAATTAAAAGCTACAGCCAAGAATAAGTATAACAACACTTCTGATTACATACCTGAGAATTCAGACTTTCATCAGCAATACTGAAATATATGCCACTTGAATGTTGTGCAAATTTAAGTTCCATTGAGGAAAACTCCAATGGTGATTTAAGTACTGTTGGAAAAAATAATTGAAGATGTTTATATAGCATTATTTTGACAAATATTTCCTCAAAGTACCTTCATAAAACCATTGTTTCTGCACGTTTGGCATAAATGTTTCTCCCCTTGTTTTAAAGCTGTCATCTTCTTTCTGTTGTTCCCATGCTATATACATAATTACTGTAATTTAACTTTGTCTTATTATGATCCTTAAGTCACGTTAAAATTATTTAAATTTTGCATCTACCAGACTTACAGCATCTCTCCTTCATATAAAGATGCTATAAACAGAGCGCCACGTGATCTTCCTATTGCAGATAAATGCATTTACATTTGTGATGGTAATCATCAAAGACTTGAAAGATTTTATAAAAACCAGCATTTCTCTTAATGTCATATAGCTGGAACAAAGAAACGGTCACAAAGGATGAAGTTTAAAGTGAGGATTTAGAAAAACAAAGGTATATATCCCCACAGTCTCATTTTGTTTCTTGATTAGATTAAACACTGGAAATGAACCTAGCAAGCATACAGTATCCTTTTATTAAAATCTGCAAGTTTGTTTCACACTCAGTGAGGAAGTATGTTGATCAAATCTCTTCTCCTAAAAAGTTGAAAGGATTTCCTAATCACATATCTCACATTACGTAAACAACAATACTATCCGTACTTCTCTAAAGCACAGGCATATAAACTCTATAAACTAATATTGTTTCAAAGTAGGAATCTGCTAAGATTCCTTAAGATCCCATACATCTGCTGGAATGCTTCCACCAATATGCAACTATGCCACTCATGAAGTCCTCACCTCCCATAGAAACTGCCTGTACAAGGAAAACACAGCACGACTGAAAGACTAGGAGGGAAAGGAAAGGAAATTATCTACCCCATCAAAAAAATTTGAGAGATTATTAAAAAAAAAAAAAAAACAAAACCAAAAAAACCAGCTGAGGTCATTACATTGATAATATGTCCTCTTCCTTTGTGTCTGGCTGAGGTAGGGCTTGTGTCTTTTGTGTCTTTTCCAGTTGACTTTTCTGTTTTGTTTCTTTTTTTTTTTTCCCCTTCCTCCTCTTTCAGTGCTTTCTTACATACCGATAAGCAGTCTCCAAGGGAAAAGTCTTACAAGTATTTAAGTAAGAGACCTGCTTTCCTTCCCAAATCCTGAAACAGTCTACAAATGGTGTTTTTAAAAAAATTCAGAAAAAGATCCATGACAGATTGAAAATATATTGACCACACTGAAGTTAAAAGACTGGGCTGACTACTCCAAGATTATTGTGATTCTTTTCTCAGGGTGAACAATCCCAAGTACAAACATCGAATATAAGCTATTGATTTAAGTGCCAACGGCACTGTCCTGTGCAGTCTGAATCCCAGTCAACCACAAAAACTGTCACAGAAAAAAAAAATTTATAAGAGTGGAAAACAAATGTGCCATAAAGCACACAATAGTGAGAATTAGGCATATTTGTCAAATCAGAACTTTGAACTTGCAAGATGCATCTTGCCCATTTTTAGTTTTTAAAGTGATAATCTGAAATGATGAATCAATAACAGACATAATTTTTAAGTTGTCAGAATGTAATAAAATTATCAAGTTCTTTTTTAACAGTAAAAATAATTTGGCTACTTGCCAGCATCTCTATGATTATGTGAAATACTTAGTGGTCAAGACATTTATTTAGACTTCTCTCCCTCATCCCAGCCCATCAAAATTCCCAGTAAGAATGTAATTCTAATACTCAAATTTAAATAGAAGCCACACTTTATTTTTTCAACTATTTCTTAGACTTGAAAGTATTATATATTCACTTTAATACTATGAGTACTTGTTGTTGGCCTATACTGGTACTTTCAAGAAATTCTATGTGGCAGAAGTCCAAATTTGTGATAGAATTTAGATAGGATTGTCATGTATTAGCAAGACTCACTGAGTGTATCAATTCATTATTCCACAAAGAAAGAGAAAAGGAAACAAACATTTTATTTTTTCTTCAGGTTACAGAAATCACTTCTACACTAGAAATTTGTCACTTTGATTCATGATTTTTTTTTACTTAGAGATGTGCTGTCTAATAATCTCATATACGTATGTACATTTATCTTTATTGTACACGTTCTTAAACTAAATATATTTAGAAATGTTTAATATGAATCTACTTCCATCACAGGATCTAAAGAAGGTCTCTCAGATTCCTCTGATATTTTAAAAGATCTCAAAAGTAAGACTTAAGTTAAAGCCCTACAGAGAGGAAAAAAAAAGAAAAAACCACAAACACAGATAAAACCTAATAAATTGGAGTTGCTTTTACTCCACATTATGCGTTTAATTGGCCAAGCCTCTTTCAGTGCTCCCAAGATGTTTAAACATTACACAAATATCATTCCAGGAAGACTGTCAGCACTTAAGTCTCATCTCAAATTAACAGTGACTACATATTAAAAACTGAGATGAGGAATGCTAGCGGATTCAAGTATTCACAATGCGTACGTCTACATGACTATAAGGATCAGACAGGAGACTAAAGAGAACCACAAATTACTTCTAAGAAAAGCAGAGAAGAATCACTTAAGATATCAATTTCTTGCTGCAGGCAAACGGCCTGTAACTTTGGCCATTAACAAACTCTGACAGGCCAGAAGAGTGCAGTTCTACACACAAAAGCAAACAGAAGCAAATGGACTAAATTACCACCAGTTCTCTCAGATGAGATCAGGGCCAGTGAGAAGCATTTTAAAGGAGTTTTAAACATAGCTAGAGCTCCTAGTTTTGACAGAGTAAGACTAGAAAAAAAGAGTATGAGTGGCATACTACTTTTCTACACTTTTCTGATGAACTGCTGTAAATACTGGGGTCTGCATGGTAAGGCCTAGAAATACTAATGAATCAGTAGAAACAAAAATGAGTTTTGGTAAACTAATTTTTATATAAGGCAAATGGCTATATAAAAAAAAACATATTTTCCCAGCATGTCATAATTATGTATAGAAAGTTCAGCTTTCAACATATTTAAAAATACAAATCAAAATTTGAAAATTTTACAAGTTTCCAAAAAATTTACAAATTATACAATTATCAATCAAATTTCATTTAAGTAGTAATTCTCTGCAATTAGAATACAAGCAAAAACTTCACTACAAATATAAGTGTCCACCATCTGCTTAAGTCCCTAGTTTACCTACCAACTGCTTTAACTCTACAGAATGGAACAGTCACAGTCACTGCCTGTGGCCGAGGAGCAACGATGTGCTTTACAGATCCAACAGAAGTTGCAGATACAGGGCTTGGCTGTGTCAATGGGAAGTCAGCCTGAGGAGTATTAACTGGAAGAGTGAAGTCATATGCTGCCACCTAAAGGACAAAAATATCATTATGGTCACTTTCCCAAAGAAATTGTAGTACTTCTTGAACCATCTCTGAGTGGTATTACTATTTCAGAAGAATTATTGAAATTAACTTAGAACCTGATCATGATATTAATAGGATGGTTGTTTATTAGCACCCAGTATCAGCCCTTTAAGTAAGCAGTGGCCAGCTATTTTTTCCCCCACTGAGGAAAAAACTGTATGCCCGAAAGTATCAGGGTTATCAGCACAGATACAGACAAGGCTTCTGGTAAGTCACTGTGTTGTGTTCCTCTCCAACTGCTCTCCTGAGTGTAAAAAGATTGGAGCAGTGGCCCAAATGCATAAGCACAAGCAAAGAGAGGGAAAACAAAGCTATATAAGTTAAGAAAGCCCTTCTCAAAAGCCAAAGAGAAAAGGTCAGCTGTTATGGTATACCCAGCATAAACAAAATGGGCTGAGATCAAGGTGGAGCATGAGTTAAAAATCAAGAAACCTCAGAAAAAAAACCAACCAAACAAACAAAAAAAAACCCCACTCTTAAAACCTCTGTCATTGAATGCCACTGAATTCCAGAAGTCCAAATTCCAGTGATTTTGATCCTAGTTTTATCTCTGCAATCACATCCTCAAATAAGTGGGGCTTAGAATTTAAAGACAGTATATTTTATATGAAATCCTCTTTTTTGACAGACTGTGCACTTGAGAGGCCAAATTTATTTCACAGTGCACTTTCAAAGAGGCATTTCTTGCCTCTTGCTCTGTTTTTCCAAGGATCAACACACTAGAGCAGCATGTTCTCCAGACAAAAAGGTATGGATAACTCTGGCCTATAAAATCTGCATGCTGCTTAAAATCTGCAGTAAAACCAGCTATATAAATAAGTTAGGAATCATTTAAAAGCTTTCAAAAACTGCAGAAAATAGTGTGTCATGCTTCACTTTCACATATGTGGTAGCGAGTAGAATATATAAACGACAGGAAAGAAAAAAAAATATTTTGTCCTACGCCAGGACACGAGGCACATACCCATCTATAACAGAACCAACACAGAGCTTAGATAATGAGAAGCAAGTACGCAGCACTTACAGTGTTTGGAGTTCCAGCACGGTTTGTAACACACAATTACGAACTCCTGGTGAGCGAGATGTGTGCTGAACCTTGTGGAACATTTTGTGTATTTGTGCTTAGCAAGAGGAAAGCACAGGATGAGGGGAAGTTTTTCTAGTGAGATCACCATGGTCCCTCGATTTATATTGATACTTCAAATCTGATAATGATTAGGTTTTATAACATAGAATTGGCTTTTCGAAATTAACGTGGTGAATGCCATTTAAGATTTTTTTAGTAACTAATGCTTGAGATGTGGCTTAAACAAAGATTGAGTAAAAATCTCCTGATTTGATTTACATACTTTTCTATTTTTAGTATCTCAAGTCACCCACATAAAAAACTTGATCAAATTACATCTTCAAAATATGCTCTTGTGGCATAAAACCACATAATTAAAAATTGGACTGAAAAGGATTTTTTCTTCATAGTGTGAGAAGTTCCTTTCACTTCAAGGTATGTGTGAAATACATAATTTCACGTCAGTAACAACAGTGGCTCCTTACATTTTTAGAGAAACAACTGACTTTCTTTTCTTATAGTTGAAAGTAATAAGCATTGCATTTCATTGCTGTGAAATCTGTCAAAAAAAAAATCTTTTAAAACTTTTCCAAAAACATAAGAGAAGTTTGATAGAATAGAGCTGAATACATTGTTATTTGGTAACTCCAGTAGCTGTTAAAATACATATGTAAGAGAACTGTAAAGTGAACCAGTACCGGGACCGGGGGGCGGGGATTTTACAGGACTCTCTAGGTCAAGCATCTCATACAACAGTCACAACGCAGACACAGTCCAAAGATTCTGTCACACTCCTTCGGCTGTACGACAAGTTTGCTATATTGGGTATAGTGTACCCAGCATACATCTTTAGAAGTGTAATATGCAAAATGCTGCATAAATAACTAACTTATCTCCCAAGCATTATGGGTCACCATAAGGAGAACAGAGAGAAGACGACTGCACGTCTCAGTGCACATCTCAGGTTCTGAGATTCCTCCCAGCCTTGGCAGCTCCCTATAGCCTGCAGGTACTTCCCTACATGGGCAATTCTAACACTTGAAACACCATTGTCAAGAATTGCAGTAAAAAAGTGAGCTAGAAAATCCTTCCATCCCTAGCACGTATGACATATATAACAATATAATGACACTAAATTTTTAAAGTTTGGTAAGATTAAAATGCTTACTCTATAGATATCATTACATCATTGGCTATGCAAAAAGAGTACAGTCTAGCACTGCAATTGTTCTTCATCAATGCTGTTATGTTGAGTATCTTTAGGTCGGACAACAAAAGGTGGAATCCCTTTATCCCTCTCACAGAGCAGCTATTCAAAACTTGTTTTTCATCCCCACTGTCAGGAAAATTTGGTTTAGTCTTACTATGCAACAAGGGTTTTGTTTGCTAAGAACTGGCAAACAAAACCAAATATGTGCAAGACACTTAATTCTCTACATGATGTTCACTAAAACCTACATTTGCTTTGAAGTACAACGGTGCAAATTCAGAGCCAACATAACTCATAGAAATGTAATTATATATTTGAAAACAAATCATAGACCTTTAGTTTTATTCATACATATCTTTGCCTCATTTACTGCACATTAACTAACCAGTACTACAAATGATTCTTTAAAAATTCTATATACCTAGAAATCACATTATAATTCATACACATACATACACACACACACATTACTGAAACAGAATTAAAACAATTTCATTTTTTTAGGACTTCACTTTCAAGTAGAATCATTATTTTTCCTTTTATAGGTATTTTAAGAAAAAAACTTATGATTCATTTTTAATCTCTAAAATGCCATAATGGAAAATTCTCTCTTGTAAGATTATATACTTGAAAAAATTAATGACAATATTAAGAAAAAAATCCTCATACTATTCCTGGACGTGCAGTTGCTTTTTAAATAATCTACGAATAATTAACAGTTATTTATCTATTGAGATATTTTTCTGAAGCTGCATTTAACTTCATAAATCAGAGAACACAGGGAGGGGCAGGAAGCAAGCAGCCTAGAGAGAGTTCTTTCACAAACGCTCAAGGTTGTTTATATAATTATAAGAAATATTTTTCCAGTCCTGATTTACACTAATTATGCACGTTAACTGGAAAGGAGGCATCATCTGCAAAATGGTAGTCTTAGCAATTACAATACTTCAAAAGAAGCTTTAAAAAGACTAGTCACGTGAAACAAAGGAGCTTTTTGTTATGCATTCACGCAGAACACCTCCAAAAGATACCAGAAAAGGACATGCTTGTGTAGGCTGCCACCAGAAGCTAACAATTCTTTAAATAAAACTGATATTCTTGCAAACTTTTATTTAGAGGGCATTTTAAAACACCTTCCAATTTTTTTTGCTAGAATTGCTAAACAAATAAAAGTTGTTGATTTTAAGAAATCTGGCTGATCAAGAAAGCTCTGATACTGAAACTCATTTGAATCTATGAAATAGGTTTGATACAAAGTACATGGTAGGTCTAAGCCCAACACTGCGGAATGAACACAGCTGAACGCCTTCCTGCCTCAGGTCTAAATACTTGGTATACTGAAAGAAACAAAAGGGGAAACAACTACCCCAGCATCCATGACAAAATGGTATTTTATATAAAATTCATGCATAAAAAATAAACTCAAACACAGTTGTCAGGTTGAGGGTGGGAATCTGAGAGTAGAAAAAAAAATTAAGTTATTTTCAAAAAACACTTTTAAAGCAGTTACTTCGTTTCTACCTTTACTAAGTAGTCCAATACAATAATATATTTTATGCTTTATAAAATATATTTTGCTAATTGTTATTGTAATACAGTGCATATTCTCAAGGTTGAGTAAAAATTTTGCTGTCAAAACCAGGAATCATATAGTTTATTTAGCACAAAGAATATGTGACATCTCCCTAAAATTATAGCACTTGCTTTCACAGTACAACTTCACAGGGAATTGCAAGTAAATCAGTAAGCTAATGTATGACTTAAAATTAAGTTAAAACATCTGTGAAGGATAATACTCTTGTATTTATCATATAACAACATGCAGACTATTCAAATATCTTGAAGCATTAAAAGTCATTGAATTTTTGTGTAAAGGCCGATTTTAAAGTTTCTTTATTTATAGCACTAACAACATATGGATTCAGCAGTGATACAAGGAGAAAGAATGTAATGTACATTAAAAAAAAAACCAGTTCGATTCAAATTTAAACCTAACTGCAAACCCAACAGTTTCTGTCCTGCAACTCTATACAATATACATTCTCAACCTCCCCTCAGATTTAACATGACCTTTTCTTTAAAACATACTTAAATCTTTCATGCAGCCTAAATTCCCTAGCTTTATATCACAGATAAGCAGCTTTCCACAATGAATAATGCAACTAGTGTTCAAAGCCATCATTCAAAACACGGAAATAAAACTAAATCTTTCCCTTGTATATGGTCAGAGATGATGCACCAGCAATACCCTGTAATTCCACAGCTGCAGATCTTCCACAGAATTCATTTCTTACACCATGAATTCTGTTCTTTCATTTAAAAAAAAAAAATTACGTCATTAAAATGCAAAAAAAAAACCCCAAACCACCTGTCACTTCTCTACAAAAAGCTTAAGCAATAAGCTCTGACAGGTGTGATTTGCTCCATTTCTCAATCAAAGGCCCTCGGAGGCTTCATTATTACACAGCTGTGTATTTTGTCTTTTTTCCAAGATGCGTAGTTGTGTGTGGGGGGGGGGGGGGGGGGTGGGGGGGGGGAACCAACAACAAAAAAACCAAAAAGATCATTTGGAAGCAGTACACTCCTGCACCTTGCTTTGCCTGCTTTCCTTACCAGACCATTCATGACACTGCTGCTAGCAGGAGGATCATCCTGCCTGGAGAAACACAGTAACAGTTGAGGAACAAAGATGAGCAAATATTTAAAGTGACCACATGCTGCCTGTTTCCCTGGCACAAAACCAACGGAATGAGGTGCTCCTCACTGTTACCTGGACAGGCAGCTTGCGGAAAGAGAGCCATGGTCAGAAAAGCCATGCTTCTATGGTTCTTGGACAGTACGATTTAAAAAATAATCACTGCTAGCAATCAATCAATAAATAATATTATTAGTAATAATTCTTAGCTCTGTCTCTGGATAGGGATGAGGGAGAGGGAGCTACAACAGATATTTGGCCAGATAGTCATGGGGGTTTTTGTTTGGTTTTGTTGTTAGGTTTTTTGGTTTAATTACCAGAATTTTTTTTTCTATTCAGCTCTGAAATGAGAATCCTGCCTAGACCATCAGGCATTCAGCTGGCTAAACCTCCTTACACTGCAGTGAAAAAAACCTAAAACGTAATTTAAGTGTCTGTGAAATAAAATTATATCAAAACAGAAAAGAAAGCAGCATACAGCCGGTATACAAATATGAAATTAAGAAGTATTCACTAGCTTACCTATTTATATATATTTTTGTATACTGCTTTCACTTATAGCTCTGACTTTCACAGCCAACAAGCACCAAGGTTAAACTCTCTCCAGTGAGGCAGAGAGCCCTGTCATCTCTAACACCTTCTGAGACACTGGAATAAAAGGAAGGCACAGCCAGACCATGTCTGAGCAGCATTCTAGCCTTATCTATAACGTGACTTCATTTTACCACTTAGAATATAGGGAGAATTATCTCAAAAATTTTTAGATATTATTTTATAAGCATGCCAATATAATTCATCTCTAAGAGCATCTTTTGATGTCACATGTGTTTGTACATACAAAGTTTTAGTGAGAATTGTAGGAACTATTCAGAGTTCCTATTTATTTACTTCGTTTGTTGATTCGAAGCTTTTTGAGGCAGAAGGAAAGCTATTGCCAAGTTGATTTTTAGCAGGAGAATTCAAGATTGCATTCAAGAGTAAATTACTTGAAACCTTACGTTAATAATTCAAGTAGTTTTAATAAAATTTTAGAGCATATTAAAATAACTTCATACTTTTGTGATTTTTTTTTATCAATGCTTCTGAATTATTTTGTTTTAATTTTTCCTTAGTTCTAGCATCTACTTTCTTAGCAATAACATCAATATAGTGGGTTTTTGTTGGTTTATAGGGTACTGTTGTCAGTAATGACTACAACAACAGCAGGATGTTTTAGTAGAACCAGAAGGCGGACAGAAAAGAGCGTGACTCAATGGGATACAGAATGTTTGTAGCAGCTGGGAGGTAAGCTGGCTCAGAGCAGTTGTCCAGAAAATGGTGATGAGATCAGAGAAACAGCTGTTCAAGTGCAGAGGCAGGAAATAGCGCTTGCAACCATGAAACCTGAACAGGGGAAGCTCAATATACGGGGAAGATTAGGGTTTTTTCAAGACTGGAAAGTCAGGAAAGGGAAGGAAGAAATCTGGTGAGAAAAGGGGGAAATCTAGATGAGGAAGAATGATAAATAACTCTGATCCAATGGGGAATGTTTTAAGGATCAGTAACTACTGAGAGTTTCTGATCACAATAAGAGATGCTGGTACCTGGACCACTTCCTTAACACAACTATGCTTTTTATTAGTATTCTACTTTGCAGAAGTTAAAGAAAAGCTACCGCGTCCTGGGGGGTACACATACTTCCAGATGCTTCCTTTAGTCATGCCATACTGGGCAACACATTTAGTTTTCAAAGTGAACTTCATTTAACATTATTCAGCGCCACTGCTGCCAGCTATCAATGCTGCACTAACTCTCAGTGATGTTAACTTGTGACCACCAGTGGGCTGTAAGTTGCAAGTGTGTTTGGGCATGTCTTGCCTAGCAATAAATAAGCTGCCCCCTGACAGGCAGGCAGTAATACACGTGGAGCAGAAGGGAAGCACTGGTTGTACAGTGAGCTTACCCAGCACCGAGGGCAAAGGGAGGCAGACAGACAGTGAGCACACGGAGAAAGGAGAAAGCTATTTCATTAAAGCAGCACTTATTAGTTGGTTATGACATAAGGTGCCCCACGAAAATTTCCTTTTTGAATTTCTTTATTCCCTTACTTCTGAAGGAAGTTGTTCTGTTTGCCAAAAATTATTCTCAAGACTGGAAAAAACACTTAGACCCAGAGTTTGAAAAATTAAAAAAGGATGAAATCAGAAAACCCTATAGAGAAATCTGTAATCAACAGATGCAATATATTCTACAGATTTTTTATTTTTTCTGTTTTTTTTGTTTGTTTGTTTTTTAAGACGAGCAGTCACAAAACAGATCCAGTCAAATGTAAGAATTATTTTTTTCTTCCCCAAATTTATATCATAATTAAAGCAGACTGCCAACTGGTGTAACCTTGTCTTCAGTTAGATAGTTACCGTACCACCAGTATCAAATGACAGTTGGAGATGCTCATCAATAACAAACAGTAATACTGAACAGTAGTTCAGATGACAAGTGAAATTAAACATAAAGAACCATCTACTATTTCAGCAGTCTTCAGAAATATTAATTTAGTTAACCACCTGAATTTACAGAAGTGTCAGTAGCAACATTTTTACTCTTAATCCATCCTGCAACTTAACAAGGAAAGAAAATAGTAACAGAGCTCAATTGTAACAATGGGAAATAGAGTACTGGGAGGCAAATAAAATCCCTGTTTTGATAGTTGGGTGCGGGGGGGGCATTTAGGATTTTAGAGAGTTGATATTTCACTAGTCTGTAAAAGGGATGACTAACCTTCCACTACACTCTTTTCCACTACAGTGGAGAATAAAGGATCACTTTGTACAGCAGCACTATCGCCAGAGAAATCCAATGCCATAAGCAATAACAGAGCTGTCAGATTTCAGGTTATGGCTCCCATCAATATGTGTAAGTTTTAGACCTTATATGCAACTGTGTGCTTTTAGCTACTGAGATTAAAGGAAAAAAAATAAATGAAAACTGCATCTGCAGTGTAGACTAGAAATACCTCTGTTAAATACTTCACAAGACTTAAATAAAATTGGTTTATGAAAATAAATTGAAATTGAGGCCTTGGAAGTTAAACTATTGTTATCTGTTAAATCTTATACATAGTACGCACCCTTGTATCATCCATAGAACAATACTGCTAGACCCTATTCTAGTATTTCTAGACCCTATTTATCATTTTTAAATTGGTACATTTGTGGCATTCTATTTTTATAGAACTCCTAACTGAATTTTCTGTATAGATGCCGAAGCACCAAAAAAAAAAAAAAAAAAAAATTTAACCAGTAGCTTAACTAAGCTAAAGTATTAGTTGTACTAGCATTACCTTATTCCCATCTAATCCACAAACAGGGCGAACTCCTCAAAAGTAAGTATATTCTATTCCAAAGTAATAAGATGATACAAAATGAAAAACAGGAAAGAACGGAAACTTGGGAGACGTGGAAAGTTCTTACAGAAGGGCATTACAATTTTAGCAACCATTTACCTTCTCTGTTTAGTGTTAGCTTCTAGTAAGCCATAGATATAACTGCAGTTACGAAGCAGCATTTTGTTTCTCATTTGTATTGACAATCTTTCAAGTACAACAAAAACTTTAAAATGCTGTTGAATACTTATGCTTCTAAGCTGAAAAATGTTAAAAGAGAATGCTGTTACAACAGGTTGCTTTTGTAAATGAAAAGGGCATCTCAGAGGACTTTACTGGTAAAATAAAAATCAAAAATAACTAAGTTTCGAAGCCTGGCTGTAAGAACAGTAATAATATATACCTACTCATTAAAAGTTCAATCAATCTTTTCCCCATTTTTGTTTTACATGGCTCTACACTATTTTCTGTACTTCTTTTTATTTATAAGGGAAGCTAGCCTTTCCACATTCCAATTTCATCATTTTAAGCCAAAAATACAATATTCCTTTGTATTAATTATTGTTTAACTGGTTTGAATTTCACACTTAGCAAGAGACAGCCCCTAAGAAGTACTGTTATAATTACTAAGAGTCTTACCACTGGCCTTAGTGGGGCCAGAATTTCGTCTTTGGAGCAAAAACGTGCTGTTGGAATATGATTTTACAATGCATAAATGCAATTGTCTGACAGATGACTTGTCCCTTTGGGACAGAGCAAAGCATTTCTAGTGATGCTTGTCCAACCCCTTCTTAAGAGTCTTCAATAATGGAGATATCTTCTCAGGTAATTTATTCCAATATTCGAGACTCTTTGCTACAACAAGTTTCTATACCTAATCTAGTCCACCTGGCATCATTTAAACCCACTACTCATTACCCATCTACTGCAGTGAACAAGCATCTATAAACTATATTCCACAGAATACTGAAAGTTAGTTTCATTTTTTACACAGTTTGTGCTTTCTGGACTTCTGATCATTTCCATTGCTTTTTTTTGAACTTTCTTTCCAAGGGAAATTTTCCCATTTCTTTCTTTAAGCATAGCATCCCAAATGGGGAAAGTGTTCCAGCTGAAGTGTTATCAGCACTGATTAGAATAATTATTTTACTTGCTTTATTAACATTATTCCTATTTATATAAATCAGTATGGTGTCTGCCTCTACTCTTAACTCTTGTTCAGCTTGTGATCTGCAATACCATACACATAGATTACTTCAACAGCATTCTCTAGTCTTGCATTTCTATTATTGACCCTTCCTACCTAAATGAAAATGTCAGCATTTTTCCTTACTGAGTTCTTCTCCAATTTGACAATAGGTCACTGGTGACATGCTGTATGTACCATTTTGCAAACAATTACATACTTTCCTAACACTGTAGTAAGTCTAAATCTGACCACCTTGCTTAGGAGAATGTTGCATCAGACAGTGTCAAGATACTTAAAGATAAGACATGTACTGCTTCTCCCCTAACCTCAAGGACTGCTGTGCTGTAAGAGGAAATTAATATTGCTTGAAATAGCTCATTTTTTATGAATCTCTTGACTCACGTTCTGTCAGGAAAAATCATCTCAGTAGTGACTGTGTTATAAATTCATACCATCAGTTATTTCACAATAGCTTCCATTTGTACACAGAATCTAAGCTGACAGTAATAAGAGGAAGAAAATTAGAGTGTTACCAGACACAGCCTGTAATATGCAAATGTTATTTGAATGATGCTTTGAACAAAGGAATTCCCTTTTATTCAAAAAATAAAGTGCTGGGAAGGAGGAGGGGGGGAAAGTGAAAAAAGGATATTGTTGACTCTTCTAAGATGCATTTATTCATCAATGATACTCATGTATTTTTTTTAAGATAAAAACACAACTAATGCAACAGGTTTATGAGCTGTAGAAGTGGTACCCCCAGCTGCTTGTCCTGAAGCTGGTTCATAATATCAAAGACTAAGTTTTCTTCCAGTTCATTGTTCTCCAAATATGTGGAAACCCCAAACCCTCCATTCCTAAAGCGTTGTTCAATAGGTTAAGATTTAAAATTTGCTATAGCACTATTGACACCTACTGCCAATAAAATGCTATTTTCCTGATGTAAAACTAACCCATAAAGTCTTATATCTTCAATTTATTTCCCTCAAATAGCTCAATCAGAAAGCAACTTTGCCAATCTTTATAACACATAAAACTCCTCTACTTTTCCAGTCCCTCGGTCATCTGAGAGTTAAAGCATGAATAGCTGCAAAAAGAAAATGGCTGCCAGTTTGTTGAATGATTTAACGAATGCGTGGTAAGCCATTTCAATTTAAGTTTATACCTCTTCCATTTTTAAGTCATTGAGAAAGTGTGTTTTCTTTGTGTATGCAAACATTTAAGGAAAGCAGCAAAAGTTACATAAAGGTTATTTCAGAACTTGTTTTCTTAAGAATTGGATTACCATTATAAAACTATTGCACACACTAAAATGTGCATCTAAAATGTCTATATTCTTTCACCATAGAAATATCATAGAACATTATTTTAATTTAGCATAATCACCATTGCCCCATAAACCTACCTCTTTTGGCATGAAGGACAACAAGCATGGCAAAGCTGACTTTCCCTTTAAGTTAACCGAATACAAATAAGGCTTTGAAGAACAGCAGTCAACCACTGTCAAACAAAATTCAGAATGAAATTACAGATGTTATTACACTAAATATCAACTTTGTAATAGTTGCAGTACTTCAAAGTGATTTCCAACATAAGGTATCTACGTATCAGTATGGTAAACATTTCTCAAAGTTATGAATGAGTACAGTATTTCTCATAAGGATTCCAGAGGTAATTTTGAGAAGTGTTAATCACCAGCAACTTTCATTATTGATCTGGGTGAACACAGTATTTCAGAAAAACACACCAGTCATTTACTTTTGAATAAAAGTGTTAAGCAAAAATAGTTAATTAAATAATGAAAATTAATACCACAGGGAGAAAAATAGTTGGCTGAAACTGTTTTTCTAAATAACTTTTAGGCATAATCTGCACTACAGAAGTTTACCAGTAAGGCTTGCTTCATTTTTCAGACTTTCATGTCCAATTTTAAGGCACTGGCAGAAGCACGGGTTTCCAGTAAACAAGGTAACATTCCTCTGAGATCAGTATTCATCCTGGAACACCAGATCAGTATTCATCCAGTATTCACCATTTGAACAGTACTGGACCTGACTGGATGTCACATTACTTGTTTCAGGCACGAACTCTGATCTAGAAATCATGTGCAATGAGTCGATTCCCATGCTGGCTAGTTGCCTGTTGCAGACAGTCTTACAGTTCTTTTCCAAGTTAAGATGACTGACTAGGAGCCCTCACCTTCCCTTTGAAGTCCACCACATTGAAAGAAAACCCCTCTGTTCTTGTCAGATCATTCTTTGTCATCATCCACATATAGTTCTACATAAAGATACAACTAAATATTATGATGCTGTCTTGCAAAAGAAAGAGTCCTGATTTCCTGAGTTTGCAGGGAAAAGAGACCGTATAAGCATAGCTGCAAAATTCTCTCATGAATAAAGATGTTGGAACAGCAAAGGAGATGCCAGGACTGAAGTAGAAAAGGGATAAGCAACAATGAGTGAAGAATAAGAATGTGCACTAGTTCTATCAAGAAACAAAGAATAGCAATCTCATTCCACATATTGCCCTAATGTCATTCTGAATTGGGGATCATGCAGAACAGAGGTCCTGTGATTAACCTGCAGACACCCTGTACCATTAGGAAAAAGAGAAGTCCAGATCCTTATACTGATGATAAATTAACTGAAAGGTAAACATTGTCAAAACAGTGGGTAAAAGTCCATGAATAGGAAATTAGTATAGTTGTTTGGCTTTGTTTGATTTTTTTAAATTGTTTTTTATTTTAACTGGTGAGAGGGTATTCAAACTTTTTTTTTTTTAAACATACCTTAGCAACTATAGGAAAAAAAAAAAGGAAAAAAGAAAAATCTACAGGCAACCTGACATCTTCCAAATGCTTATTTTTGGCAAATGTCATTTTACAGGCAAACCAAAATGTCTCCTCTTAATTTATATTAAGCAGCACTTTTAAAATAATTGCTTTAGGTTTTCTTAAATCAGAAAATTTGTATACCAGAAATAGTCTGACAGATTTTCTCTTAGCATTATCCATTCTTTATTTAATGAAAGTTCTGATATAGCAAAAGCAAATACCTGAATGGTCATTAGCATTCAGTTTAAAATCCTTATACTTAGAAAAATCAAACTCCACTCTGGTACACGCTTGTCCTTTGTTCTGCAGCAAAAAGGGAATTGATTTTGTAGAACCGACATAAACACCACCAAAGTCAAATAGTTCCTGTAAGTTTAAAGGAAAAAAAAAAAAAAAAGAAAAAAAAAAAGAGTCAAAGCACTATGAAGTCAAGTTTATAATTGAACAGAATGTGAAAAATATAATTGTTCAAGGATTCCCAATTTATAACACAATAACAGTCCTGGTTAATCAATTGTCTTGCATAACCCTTATTTTTAAAATCTTTCCAGGACATAAAATGCAACAGTTTAGAATTCAATACGTAAGTCCAGTTACACCATCAGGAAAGTTTTCGTCATTCAGTAAACAGATCAGTGGATTCCTTTTCCCTTATTGCATTTTTTTTCCTATAACTACCTTAATGAAATCCTCTCCCTTTTAACATACTTTTTCCAGATTGTCAGGTTCAAAAGCTAAAGCTGTTAGCTATCATTTAGTGCAACTGTTATATGTACATTTAGTTTTTAATTTCTCTTCCTAAGCTCTTCTCTCTGATAATTTTCTCAGGAAGTTAGTATAGGAAAAAATGAAAAATATGAAGTAGGGATGAGCCACTGACATCTAGAAAAAGCAAAACACTATCAACCTTACCAATTGCTACAATTTCTTCATACTTACCACATCAATGTTTATTTCAGGGATCTCTACAAATCCACCAATCCTAAGCACTAGTACTCCAGAATTTCGCACTGCTACCTAAGTGAATGGACAACAGTGTGATTGTTGACAAGGTCATTTTAACATAACTATCTCACCAAATCTGTCATAATTACATGAAAAAAAAGTTAAAAAAAAAAAACCACCAAACCAACCAAGCCCACAGATACAGAGCGGAGAGAGACATTCAGCATAATTTGTAATGAAAATGTGAAAATAACTGCCCTTATAATATAATGCATTTTTGTAATGGAAATATAAAGAGGCAAAGAAAATGCCTTCATTTTCTAGAACATATATATACAGATTCCAGTGAGACATGGCTTCAGAGAAGAACCAATCATGCCTCTGTGGCATACCATATCTGGGATAGCCATAACTGTCAATTAAAAAAAAAAAAACCACCAAACACAAACCAACAAAGTTTTAGGAAAGACCAGTCTTCTGCAGACAAAAATAATGTTGCAGGAGGCTGTATCACTAGAATGAACAGTTTTCTCCAACAGGAGGAAGCTCAGTGGATGGGTTAGATCTATTCAGCAGCTGTGAGGATTGGAAAGCGTACCACAACACAAATTGCTTGGCAGAGGTGCTGGTACAAAGTAGATACTATTGTTCTGAGCAATGCTAAATCTGTTTTAGAAGTGGAAAAAAGAAATGTATACTAAGTTTAGCGAGCATAATGTAGGCAGCCACAGAAGATGGAGAATCCAGGATTAGAGTCAGAAAAGGTAGCAAAGTTCCGCCCCATGATAGCATCCTTTTTCCCCATTCTCACTTATCTGAGCAAGGACAAGTTCAGGAAGCAGGCATGCAGAAAACAAAATAGTATTAGATGTTTATTGCACTCCTATTATCAAATCAAATCGACTAGTAAATCCACAAAAGTAGTCAAGAAATTAAAGACACTGCAGTATTCCAGTCCTGTTCCTCTACAGATCATAAAAACTGCAGATACGTCTACGTGATCTTCTGAAGACAATCACATTAGTTTCAACAGCTTGCCAATGGTGTAATACGAATCAGCACAAACTGTGAGGCTATTTTGATACTTCAGAGCAGGACTGAGACCAAAATAACAGAATAGGTTACAGCAGCCATCAACTGCTGTAAGAAAACTTTTTTCTTTTCTTTTTTTTCTTAAAAAGCATTAGAACACTGGAAATAAAATCCAAAAGATGCTCAGATGTATATCTCCATACATAAACACACAACATAACACTCAAAAGACAAGTTCTTCCATTTTTTAATACCTCCACTCTTGTATCAAAACTCATTTTTGCATTCGGAGTGAAACAGATTTTGAGATCAGCATGGCCTCCCACAGGTACCACCCCTTCAGAAGGGGTGATCATCATTCCAGGCAGTGGGTTTGAATCAAGAACCTTCAAAACACAAAAATGAAACATTAATAATACTGAAAAAGGTGGGGGGTTTGGGGTTTGTTTTCTTTTTAAAAAAAACAAAACAGTATATCTATCATGAAGATTTTACATTCTTACAAGGAGAACTTTCATAATATATAATGCTAACTTGGGGCAAAAATACAGGTAAACAAAATAAAGTAACAGATTCCTAAACATGATGACTGTCAGTTTCTACTGTGAAATAATTTTAGCACACCAGCTGGAAATGTCACATTCTGGTTTTCAGGTGGTTTCCATGAAGTTATTAAAGTTAAGACTTGCTATCTAGCAAGCCTCCAGAATATTCTACAAAGCAGTTTTTCAGTGACAGATGAATTCATCACTTCTTTTTTGACATTCACAGTAAGAAGACAGGACACGGGATCCTAATACTGTAAAGTTCAGTAATAATACTAGGAATAAATATTCAGTTTACCCACAATTGAGGTGGGTAATTAAGGACAAAACAGAATTTGTTCTTTTCTAATGTACTCCAAACAGATAACTTTTTAAAGTATAGTTACACAAGTGATAATGACCAAGACCAACTACCCATTTCTTGGCTTAAGAGTAATTGTGGAGGCTTAAAAGGCTGGGTATGTTTGTTTGTTTGTCTTATCGATTATGCTGATTTTATTCTTTCAGGCCCAACCTCCAAAAATGTAGTAATATTACTTGTTATTACAATGCTCAGTTGATAAACAGAGAAATACGGTACAAATAAAAAAAAAAATCAAGTTTCTTAGTACCATAATAATGTAGTAACAAAAATTCTGCAGATTCTAATGAAAATTATTGTGCTTCACTAAATAAATACAGCAAATTATTCTGTGATCAGAACTAATGAGGTTAGGTTTCCTACTAATTTGTGGATCATGTCTTTACCCACTCTGGCATCCATCTCATCTCTTATCCAATTCATAATACAGCCTACCTTCCTCTCAGATGTTAGTCTAGCAAAGTAATCACATTTGCTAAGACTGGTCTGGGTCTATGCATGCACTGACTGGGCAGCCAGCATGAATAAGATGACTAGCCAGTTTGCTCTGTCTCTCAAAATATAAAAACATCCAAGCTGTAACTGCTTTTTCATAGAGTACACCAGTATGGGGGTTCTACCCTCACCACTGGTTTTCATGAAACTTTCAGAATCTTTTAGACCATTACAACTTCGCTTGTCTGTTGGTTCATCTGTCTATCAATACAAATTTGACAGAGGGACAGAATTCCTTTTCACAAAAATCTTGTTTCTTCAGAAAACCAGACAAAAACTTACATAGATATGTATCTAATAACTGAGAACACAAAACTGTAACATGACCTGATAAAATGAACTCCCTTCTTCCTCCCCACCCCAAGAAATTAGATATGCTAAAAATAATTTTAGCTTACTTGGAAATACGCATGATTGTACCCTATGTTTTGAAGAATGGCTGTCTTACAAGTTGATAAACCCATTGGACTATGACTGAAGGGTATCCTTTGTTCCATAAACTGAACTTTAGTAGTACCGAGCTATGAAAAAAGAAGAGAAAACAAGCAAACTAAATAACATATTACTAAGCACAAATAAATAATTCAGCCTAATTTTCTTTTCATTACATAACGAGCTAATATACTTGTGGAAATGTAGAAGTATTCAAATAGACAAACACAGTTTAAATGTAAGACAAGACTTACTCAGTGTATTGAGCTTACCTAGATTCAAAGTGAACAGACAACCCCAGAGATATTTCTGGGCTAATTTCAAGACAAATAAAAATATTTTAATCAAATGTATTTTAACAGCACAAGCGCCGTGATTTTTTTTAATCCTAAATGTGTGATCAGGACAAGATACTTCAGAGATTTTAATAGCAGTAGAAATGCTAATATTCTAATTTACACACATCCTGGTTTACATATGGCAGTTTCGAAGGCTTCAAAAGAAGAGGAAGAAAAGAAAAAAGCTACTGGAGGAAAAAAAAATAAGAGAAAGTAGGCCATCAAAAAGAAGGGAAAAGTTTTCTTGCCTCCCAAAATGGAAGTTCTAGAGCATGCAGCCAGTAGAATACAGTAAAAAAAAAAAAAAAAAAAAGTGTCTCCTCCACACTCCCTGGCATGTAACGTAAGATGATAAATGATTAACCTAAGCCGAATTTCACTGTTTAGAAGACAGAACACTGCTTTTCAAGTTATCAAATACCATGTTCAAATAACAATCCAAAATTACATTACAGCCTGTTGTGACCCTGAAGCTCTGAAACATACCTTCCCACACACACCTTCATTTATATTCTTTTAATACATATCTAAAGAACTATCATACCACCTCTCAACCTTTGCTTGGCTAAACTAAGCGAGCCAAGAACAACGATTACCACTTAATATATAAGGACCACTAAGTTGTGGTGCCAAAGGAATTATATCTTCAAAAGCAAGAAAAACGCAAATTGTCTTTGTCTTGCCTTCTCCATCATGTCTTTCAAGCAATATTCTTTTGTTAAACATGTCAAATAGAAGCCATATGACATTAAAATAATTTTCTGAATACATAACAGAAATATATTTAAGAAATTACTTGTTTAAAAAAACACACATTTTGCTTCTCTAAATCTGCTGTATGAATTGTTACCTTTGCAAAACATTTCAGCTTAATTGTGTTTCCTTTACGCACACACAAGTTGAATTCTCCTGCTTCTGGAGAGTTGAACCCTGGCTGCCAAACAACTTCACACTCCAGATCTCTATAGGCCTCCACAAAGCCTAAATAAATGTGCATAATTTACATATTATAGCATATACATGTACAATTATCAAATTACATTGTATAATAAGAAATAACATAAGCACATTAAAGTGAAATGACCTTCTATTACTGAAGACTAAGCCTACATTTCAAAGGTGTTGAACAGTATGCTGAATTAAGTAAAATTAATTTCCGAATTCTCATGACAATTGCATAATCTGTTTATTAGTATCCTGCAGTAAAACACACTCAAAGTTCACTCGTATTTTTTAGCCATGAATTATTCAAATAGTCAACATTTAAAAAAATAAAAGAACAGACTATCCTTCTTGTAGAATAACAACTTTGGGAAAGACCATATACATTTTCTTGCTTGCAATTGAGTCTGAACTCATATCAGCAGAAGTATCTTTTCTCAAGAATAAGAGCACACGAAGCTCCTGATCCAGCCAAACCTTTTTTGAACTATGTAATGCCAATTCAGTTAACAGTTAGTTCTTTAATGACGGAGCTCCAACATACTCCTGCAGAACACTGTCTTTCAAAGGAAAGAAGGTAAAAGCTAATGTCTCACACGCTTCTAACAAATATTGATCCATAATGCAAGTGGAAACTAATCCCAGATTGAATTCCATTTGTGTCAGACTGTCTACATCAACTTCTTAGCAGCTTCATTCATACAGTGCTTTTGGAAAATTTCCTATCCTGATGAGCTGTATGATATGGCTAACTGCCATTAAATAGCTGCCTCACTTTTGAAATATCAGCAATCTGTGCTGAGAAGAATGGTTACATAAGTGCGGCTGGCTGGGCATAGAAACAATGAAGTGTACTGAGTACGCACTCAGGGTAGGGCTTAAACAGGGAGTGCTGCTATGGTATTAACACTCTGATCCGATACTACTTTTGAGATACACTGATACTGACCCAAATCTAAAAAATACAGTTCATAGCATCAGCTGAACGTTTGTCTTACTTAACATTATTGACATTTAAGATACGTGCACACACACACTCTACTTGCATGGTATACCTTTGGCTGGCTGTATAGAAAATGCAGTTCCTCTCTCTGTAATTATCCGTTTCCAAGACAATTCCGCCGGGTGGTTTCTGGGATTGTATACCCTGACAGTCGCTCTAAATTCTGTCTCTGCTAGGTAGCCAGGAATAGGATTTAAAATCAGTTCCCTTGCAGACAGCTCAAGTTCAACAGATACTGCTTTTGCAACTACCAGCACATGCCCAAGGTGTTGGTTGTTTATTGTGTAAGTGAAAGATCTGTAACATAAAAATATATATTTCTCAATATTTTTATGTATTTATTATGTTGTAGTCGGAGTAAAATTTATGTGAAATACAATCACTGGCAAGAAAATACTTAACAAAACAACTGAATGTGAACACACAGCTAAGACTGACAAGAGAAAGCAATTTTTAATTGTTTTGCATACAGCTTAAATCATGTCAAAAGTGAAGATCATCCCAAAGGATGATCAACCTCATACAGTCATTTCAGCAGCATTAGTAGAGCGAGAGTGAGCCATCTCCATCCCAGAAGGCTAGAAAACAGTTTGCCTATACATTTACCCATGAGGTGCATCAAAAGATCTGAGCATAGGTGCAGTGATGCAACACTATGCTGGAAAGAGCACAGTATTTTCCATAAAATTTCTCCTAAGAAATACACTGTAATAGCAAACTTTTTTCTCTGATATACCTGTGGCTATATGGGCTTTTGACAGGACAGTTTGTTGGGTTTTTTAAAACCTGAAGAAACTGCTATACTAGAAAAATTTTGCAACGTAAAACTGCATTATTGCAATGTCACCACAAATGAGTGTACACCATTAACAGTTATCATAATTACACTGAGTTTAAACCAGCCACATGATTTTTTTTATTCTACTACTGCAAAGAAAATATGTAAATCAAGACAAAGATAGAGAGTCTTACCTTTTAAACATTCCAAGAGTGTTTGTCTCGAATACAATTGGAATATGAGTCTTTGTAAGAGGAGGCACCACCTGAGACAATGGACTCGTCTGCTGTAATTCATCAATTGCAATCTCAATTTGTATCCATATATGAACTAACAAGTTATTGATGATGTGCAGTTTTCTGGCTGCTGTAGAATACACACAAACATCACCAAAATCCATAGTAGAAGGGCCTGGAATATATAAGAAATAAGATCTTCAACACATTAAAAAGTAAAAGTTAAAGCAAGGAAGCACAACTACTAAAACATTATGATCAAAACATTTTAGTTCCTCAAATTACAGAATTAGTCAGCTAGAACAATCCTGTAGCAGAACAAATTCACGCTAAAATTTGGAAGTAAATACCATGCATGTTCTGTGAATGTTTTCAATAGTACAAGTCAAAAGCCAGCACCAACTTTTATTTCTTAATTCTGTCTGTGTTAGCCAGCTATTAAAATAGGAAAAGCAATGTGCTAATTATTTGATGGTGACAGAATTACCTCACTACTTCATTTACTGCTATGACCAGTTCTTATGCTGGTCTGCAACTCTAGTGCTCATAGCACTAACAAACACCTTACGAAACTGCAAGTACTTTTTGTATTAATATGTTTATCTTATTCTACCTTTCCCCAGGTGTATCAGTATACACAGCTACACTATTCAAGTTCTGGCTTCATTGAACACAAAAAAAGCCCAGAAAGTACTGAAAATTTTCACTTCGCCACTAAATAATTTTACTGAAGAAAAGTTGAGCTTAAAATAGACCAGTTTAAGTACCAAGTGTTGTTAATAGATGAGTCCCTCACAGACTTTAGAAGGTGTTACTCCCCATCACAGAGCATTCCACTGAAATTATTTTGAAGGAGGATCCTGAATAAGTTTTACTTTTTTGGGGTATCACTGTTGACTATTAACTCCCAGAAACATTCTGAACACTCCCATGAATCTTGCTGCTATTAATGCTGGTCCAGATACTATCCAATAACAAGGCATAAGGGTATGAGCAACCCTCATACTACGCTGTATTGATTTCTTTATAATAGGCTGTAGTATGAGCATTCTTCAAAGGAAGCTCTCCTTTTACATGTTCAAGCTTTAGTTAAACACTACTGTAGATATCAAGCTGCCACCAAATTAAGCTATTTTCTATTTAAGGTGAACAATTATGAACATAAATTGTGTTACTATAAATAAGTGCTTTTATAACAACTATATGCATTTAGTAACCAAATTAAAAAATCCTACCAATCAGTATTTGATGAAGCTGCTTGGATGTCAAAGTTAGACTACAATCTTCCTTCTCTTGGGTAGAAGATGGCGTAGCAGCAAGCCCACTCCAAATCTGTGATAAGCACAAGACATCTTCTCAGAGCAGGATCAAAATTCTTATGTTTTTTCTATATGGTAAACACATTATGTTTACATTACTACTCATGCATTTAACTTACTTCTTTGATTGAAGGTTTAGAACCAATTGCTGCCAATTTTCGACTAGTTAATAGGCAATTCTCATCTGAAGGAAGCGTTTTGCACTGTAGCTTTTCCTTGTGAAAATCTATGATCGAGATCTTTGGTGACATAAGCCCTTCAGCTGGTTTAAGGCCTATGCTCACAGAATTATTATAAATATAAAACTGCCTATAGAGGAGGGGAAAAAAAAAAGAGCATGGGAATCTAGAAGTTTGATCATTCCATGTTCTACATATTAAATTATTTAAGATTTTTAAACATAACAAATAATACTTTAAGTAGGAATATTTCATTATTTAAAAACCCTCAAGTACAGAAAATGCCTTGAGAAGTCTTTTATTGTATTGTTTAGGCAAGGATTAACATCTATTGCACATTTGTGGCAATTACTTAGCTAAATAGATTGCAAGCATTATGGCTACCAAAATATGAATATTATACCATGTCTAAAATACCTCTTAAAGAACAATTAAGTTGTAAAGGCAAGCACTTAAAAGTTAGCAAATGCCAAGATTACAAAGCATCCTTTAATTGTATATGTCTGAACTGGACCACTTACAACCTAATTTTCAGAGCAATTAACTTTTCTTGGACAAAGTTCAACTCCAATCAATCAATTTCACCTGCAACCAAGATATTTGAAACTTCCAGAGATCTTACACAGATGTTTCATATCAAGTATTCAGAAAAATTATTACTATGTTTGATAGTAACAGTGAATTTCATCTAATAACTATGAAATTTTCCTTTCTGTTCTTGCTCCTCATGCAATATACCTTGAATATATGCGTTATGGTCATATAAACAACAGTTCACCCACTACACAACACCAGTTCCTTTCAAGAAAGCCATACATCATGTGCATGCATAAAAATAAAATAAATCCAGCTCTGCAGGCCTTGTCTGAATCATGATGTATATACACAGAGCAAGGTAAATTGAGATTACAAGAATAATCCACTGGCATTATTAATTTTTAAATAATGGGTCTTGCAAACTTAACACTCTTAAGGTATTACTTCTCTTGCTTTAGAGGCTTTACAGGCTTTTTTTTTTTTTAATAACTTTTAAAAGTAGAGCTGTCAGTTCTGCTTTTCCATGATTTTGCTCCACAGCATACCAACCAAATACACAAATTCATGAAGTGAGAACTTACCGTAAGATAAGGCTAGAAGACCAATACAATCCTTTAATCTTATCTGCCTTATTCCACAAATTATATCATAATTTACATACTGAATCCATCACTTTGGGTGAGCTAGACATACTAGTTGGAAATACGTACAATTTATTATACAAAAAGAAAGAATCCAACACAATAAATGTTATGTTTTTCCTATTAACCATAACCAACTCGACTTAAAACTTGGCATCTTATTTTAAGCTCCATGCCTCTGTCCCGACATTTCACCCAGGAAGTGATCTCTGAATGTCTAAACGAACATTTGAACAAAACGTGTTTTGAATGCATTATAAATGAAGGTCCCAAGACCATAAGCATTTCAGCATGGGACAAATTTCGGCATATGATTAGAGCCACTAAGTTAATTCTGGACATATATACACATATTTTTCATACGAGCCTAAAGTATTTATTTATCCTTTAAACAAAGTCTTACCTAGCGGCATCTTTCTGTAAACGACGCTGTCTTAAACTAGAAATGAAGTCTGCGTAGTATACCTTATGTGCTTCTTTTAACAGTCGTTCACAGTCAGTATAAGAAAACTCTGGATCTATATAATTATATCTCTCAGTCTTTGTGAAAATAGTCCTAAATATTTAAAGAGAATTGTAGTTTCACTGCTTGTGTAAAATGATTCTGGGTCTTGTTAGAAAGAAAACATATTGATTTTGCTACATATATATTTCATTGCAAACATTCTTTTTATCACAGCCGATTATTAATATTTGACCTTGTAAAGGCAACCATAAAAATGAAATATTGAAACTGTAATAGCTCCACTTGTAGTTTCACATAAGAAAAGCAACTCCAGAAATTTATGTGCAAGAGGCTCAAGGCTAAGTAGAATGCAATGAATTTTAAAGAACTTTCAGCCTGAAAAAAAGTAAATTGTCATATAAATAACCAATCTTGATCTACTATACAGTATATACAAATGTGTGGTTTTAAATATTATATTTGCATAATTTTTACCTGTACTTTTTATTCCATTCACTAGGCCTAATGCTGGCTGCACGGTCATTAGGAAAAGCTATAAGTGCATCACCCTTACAATTCCTGTTTATCCAGTGAGTATGAATTTGTGTTTGGGTTGATTTAAGTATTGCCACAGGTGCTGTATCAGTGCACTGTCCTGTGCCATCAGCTACAAACTGTCCAGTTGCATTGGAAATCATTGGTGTTATACCTTAAAATTCAAATAAAACATGTTACATACACATATATTAGAAAAATATTTCTTAATTTATACTGGTCCACCCAGCAGCCCAACAATCAGTCACCCATCCCATTATGCTTTCCTCAGACAAGAGGGAAGAAGGCATTCAGACCATACTAACAACCAACCACCTTTGCTGGCCTAGATCACAAATACTAGAGCCCAAACCACTGCTACTATGTCCAGCTGTGACGCTTTGTCTTGCACGTGCACATGACTGAACACTGAGAGCTGCCTCTGTCACAACACTGTCCACAGTGTCCTAAAGCTTGTCTTAAGGGCTGCAAACACAGGCATGATTTTTGACAAAGGACTCTCAAGCTATCACAACTAAAAAGACAGGTCAGATCTTTTTGACTCTGGTTTTAGAAAAGCACATATACATTAAAGAAAAAAACTATGACAGAAACTAGGCCATGTGTTTGCTCCCCTCTCCTACATAAAGATACACGTTTAAAACAGCACTATAAATAAGTAATTCCATTCTTCAACTGCCCCTTCCTCCCTCATCTGCAAAAAAATTGATACATTAAACTAAACATATTGGTTTTACCCACTTTAGCCTTACTTTATTCTCAAATGGCTACCAAAAAAAAAAAAAAAAAGACCACACAAAAAACTGTTTTCCATCCTCCAAACTATAGGAGTGATTACAACTTCCACTGCCCAGGGAGGCACAGTTTGCAAGAAGCTTCATTCCCGTCTCTTCCCCCCCTCCACCAAATACAGAGAGGCAAGTACACATACTCATCCACAGAGACTGGGAGAAGAGAACGGGAAGATAGAGAACCCATCTATATAAGGATCTGACAAAAGTCACTTTCCCCTCCACACTTCAATGAAGCTTAAAAGCAAAACACAGGTATCAGTAGCCTATAGAATACAGATACCCCTCATAACCACTTTATAAACCTGCAAAGAGGAGCAGAATGGGGACATTAATAGAGCAAATGGCAGACAAGCATTTAGAAAAGCTGACAAAACTTGAATACTACATCAAATCTTTGATCCACAGAAACATATTTTGATTGTGTTTTTGAAGCAGGAAAACAGCAAGAGTTCTGGATTTCAACAGTAAAACACAGAAATTGCAGAACTTTAGTTTCTCATCGATTCTTGATTGCCATGGACTTGAAATATCTTCCTGAAATTAGCAGGAAGGTCCAGTGGCTCATCAACCATTCTGATATTTGTAGAAAGAACAGCATTTTATCCTGACTTTCCAATTACTTCCTCTTTTTACTTCCCCACAATGCTCTCTCTGAAAAAAAATGGGTATTGCCTTCCTGTTTTTCATTAGTGAGTACATCTTCAAGAGGGCAGCAGTCAGCTAAGGAGTATTCAAGCTCCCCTCCTTATCTACACACAGAAACCAGATGCACCACTCTACAGGACAGCCCTGTTGCACTAGTACTACCAGCAAATGCTACAGCATATTTGATGCTAGAAAAAGCTACGTTTCCCATGACCGGTTTTAAAATCCGATGACGATGACAGGCTTAGTCAAATCTACTGTAAAGCAGTTGTTCACGGGACAGGTTAGGAACATAAGGAACTAATTAGAGACTAATTATTGCATATTCTGAAAGACTCTTTATGCTGGCATAGGCTTCATAGGATGAGAAGAGTCAATGGACATGGGACAGGTAGCAGGCTGTATTAACTGGCAAATTCATCTGGCAGTAGTAACTTTCAAATCAATAAAAAATACCCTGTTATCTTTCCTAACTTTCTGTGCTTTACCCAACCCATCTCTCTACTCACAACTGAAACATACGAGCACTTTGTAATGGCACCGCTGCAAAAAATTGAAGCCTTTATTTCTGATTTATAAAAGTTAAATCATATGACGAAAATTTATGCTTTACTAGTTCAATTTTCGTTAAAATAAGGGGGGTGGGGGGGTGGTGTACCATTATTCTAGCCATTATTTCATACTCTCATGGGTATATGTCATAGAAATGAGCATTTCCTCAACTCCCAAAGAGATACTATTTTTTAAAGACAAACTAAAAATAGTAAAAAAAATTCTCTTTTAAAATATTAAAAATGTACTTTTAAAACATTTTACCACTTGTAACTTATCTTTTTGGCATCTTACCAGGATTAATTTTGAATAGAATGGTTTTTTGTTTAGATTTGCAGACACCAATAAAGCTCAAATATATTTGGTGAAAGGATTTTGTCTTCAAAACCTGTAAATTATTTTTCTCTAGTCCTGTACCAATGATATCAATAGCTTGCTTCACTTTAAATGTTCCTATTTGATGCGGAGAAAATGAAAATATCACATCCTGGAAGAGAAAAGTCGTTATGAGACATAGGAGGCAGAAAAGCAAACAGAAAAGTTTTGTGTAATTCTATTTAATTGAGTCACTTCTCTCCACACTTACTTCTATGATAGGTGTTCAAAACTGGGCTTTGAGAATATGCCAACTGCCACACATAAATTAGCAATATAAGGAAATATAAAACTGCTACACATTAGAACACCAAAGTCTCACTTGCTCATTTCTGGGACAAATTGTTCTCTCTTGTGCCCTGAGTTACAGGTTTGTGAAATTATAAATGTCTCCACATGTGACTTAAATTTGGCAAAAAGTTTCTTCCATTAGAAGATATATTATGTTACTCGAGTATTTGTGATTTTCTGAAAGAAATTAAAAGGATCCCGCAAAGGTTTGAGTATAAATCAATCTTCTCAAGTCAGTAAACCTGGGTGAAGTTTCTTTAGTATTACAATTATTGTTTCCAAATTTAAAATAACACTTGTTGCTTCCTGGAGTACAGGAAAGAGCATCAAAAGACTACATAAGAAGAAAAAAATTATATGTTTGGCTGATATTAAACGTCATGGCTACTAAAATGAAATTGTTCTGGTTTACTTTCAAGAAATTCCACCACTGACCACTGTAAAGCATATCTACATAATCTAAGAGAAAGCGGTAATTACCTTTGCAGATATTTTTTTAATTTTTCCTTTTTCAGGAGAAATATTAAAGTGAGCAGTCTTGCGGAAGCTGAACGTTACTGGAAGAGACTCGGATTCATTTTTGAGCGTGCATAGAACTTGTGTTTGTTCACCCAGGAAACAGTCCATAAACTTAATAACTGGTCCTGGATTAAAAGTTAACATGACAGGAAGCCCAGAACCTGTCAAAGCTAACTCCATGTGATGAGGATGACTCACTGCATTAGACAGACACAAAAAACAAGCAAACAAAAAACCTCACACACCTATTAGCTTACAAACAGAAAAGTCATACTGTAGTTGTATGGTTACAAAAACAAAGTAATACCATAATACAATATGATTTATAATGCAGTTTTCTATAAACTTAACACAGACATGCTTACTTATAATGGCTGCCAGATAACATATTCCCTCATTAAGGAATTTGAGAGTGATCAATATTCACTTGCAAATGCACAAAAGTGGTATTACCAAAGTGCTGGTGACTTGCAAATAGATGGGGTTTTTTTTATGTCCTCCAAATATTTACATTTACAATTAAGTTCTAGGTGTTCACTACCAGCAGGTGTATTCATGGTACACATGATTCCCTCCTTCTTTCTACATACCGTTTGAAGAGCTTTTGGTGCTAAAGCATTAAAGATGTAGGTTACAATAATTTATTTGTATTGATATAAATAAAATAAACACATTTCCCATAAAACTGCTAAGAAGATGAATTTAAAAAAAAAAAATATATATACTTTTTTTTCATTCATATATACATTTCTGATGGTGACTATACATTTCTGATAACATACTTGTGATTGCTGTGGCACCATCGCTGAGGGCCTGCAGATAGCCATCTTTATTCCCAACGGCTTCAAATCTCAGAAACAGTACGTAATCTTGTTTCAGTGATGAGTCATTCACTCCGAAGTCCCTTTTAAATTTTCTGTAAGAGTCACAATCTCTAATTACAAGACGGGGAAAAAAACAAACTACCAAACCCCAACCCACAAAAAAAAAAGAAAAAAAAAAAAATCAAGGCTTATTTTTCATCATCCAGTCTGGCTTCTTTGCTGTTGGTTACAGCTTGAACAAACGATCTTTATACTTCCTTTCAGAAAATGGAACAGTAACAAATTTAAGCTCAACAATATCTGTATGCTTATTAGACTAGTCATTTGATATCTTTTCCAGTCTACAACAGTTTTCTAAACTAACATTACATACATAATAATCACTTATAATTAGAGTTTAAGTAAGGGAAAATGGCAAGAGCACATTTTCTTTTTCTTTTCCTCATCCGAAGAAGAGATGTCCCTTTAGCTTACTTTTTTTTTAATGGAATGAAAGCTCTCCAAAATGTTTCAGTCTCTTGGTGATGAAATACATATATTCTTTCATAATACTGCACTTATACTACTTTATGAAATAAATCTACAGTCATTAAAAAGGCACTTAGTTTGACACTGCAGAACTCTCTCAACAATCTTTAGAGATTCAACATATTCAATGAGAGCTGCGATTAGTTCCCTTAGCAAAATTTAATAAAATTCTTGTTCGCACAAAACAAGCTTAACCAATTCTTTGTTCAAATGCATCCTTAATGTATTATAAAACATCTCCCAGATAATCACTTTAGACTTTGCTTTCTCATTTGTAGTATCATGCCACGCAATTTCTTTTAACACACATAAATACGTAAGAAGTCATTCAGAAAAAAATCTGCAGACACATTAACTTATAATTATTTTCTCTAACACAACTCTTTACAGAATAGCTTAGACCAACCAACTTCTCTGTGTGTGTCTAATTTGGACCACTCACTCACTTTGGACTAAAGCACAATGTAACCAAAGATTTCTCATAAGGTAGCAAGGTTCCTTGATTGGGAATGCACAAGATCAAGGTGGAAACATCTACATCTCTTGTCCTATTTTTGAGGCTTAAGTCTTGTAAAACAGCATCTGCACTCCTCTGAAGATCTGTCCCCTAAAAAATAATCAAAATGTGGAATAGTTCAGCCTGTTCCGCTTCCCCTTTTGTGTTTGATTTTTTTGTCCCTACACATACATTTTCATATCTTTCACAATAAGTAGAAAGACATAAGTAATAGCACTGACATAGTTACATATCACATGGCTAATCAATTTTTAAACATCAATTTCATGTCAATGTTTTGAATTCCCTTTTTTAAAGATGATGCTCACTCAGATGATTTCACTGTCTGAGAAAAACAAGTGAAAACACAGATGCTTAACATTTTAGAATACCAAAATATATTTTGATAATTCCTACTAAATGATAAGAAATCCAGTAGGTCAAGCAAAACTGCTCAAAAAACCAACAAAACAAAACAAAACACCACACCCAAGGAACATACTTAACATTGTTAAGATGTCACACAATGAAACAGAAGTATCTGAAAAACTTAATTCCAAGGTTAAATTATAGTAAAAGATGTGTTGGTTCGACAGAAGTTTCAGAAAGCATATTGATCAGGAAGTAGTATGACATAGTAAACACTACTAGAAGATGAATGTTAAGAAACAAAAAGTGCAAAAGCAGAAATGAAAACATGTTTTCAGCTAAAATAAAAACCAGAACAGTTTCTTACCATCTCTCCTCCAATGGCATTGTCTTCCAGTACTGCTACCCAGTCCACACACTCAGGACTTTCATTGTATAAAGATATTTGTTCAGTCTTTGAAGATCCAAAGTAAACTGGTCCAAAGTTAATGCATTCCAACATGTTTCCACAAGACACTCCTAGAACTTTAAGAACTTGTTCAACCACCACAGCTTTGATCCATACTTCAGTGCAGCCATGACCTTCCAACTCCACTCTGTCAGTAACAAGCAGCAACAGGTAATGTAGAAAAGTGTTAGAAATAATCAGTTTGGTTTATATTAGAACCTATGCAAATCTGAACCAAGTCAGAGCATTTAAATCACTGGCTTTCCAGAGATAAACTAAGCGGAGGCGGGGGAGAGTGTACTTGACAATGTGATACCTAACAGGAATACTACCAGTCAGGAAGAATCATACATTACATGGTGGAGTTTTGGGGAGCTTTTTGAGTTTTCCCCCTTTTTTAACATTTGAAACAATAGGAGTGACATCTCAAAAGAATCAGAGATGTCCACAGATGATACACTGCTCATATTTCTGAGAATCTTTTTATCTAGATATCAATTCTGGCGTATACCTAGTAATTTTCTCTTAGGCAACTGGAGCTAGAAGTTCACCTGAATAACCATAAAAGAACTGCTGCCGTTCCTGCCTGAATGCTTGATCTTGATGATACCACAAGACACCAAAGGACTATAAAGACATTGTACAAATCTTTGTTATTAGAATTCTTCTGGAACAAAGCATATTTGTTCTTGTTGCACAAAAGAATCAAATTCAGTAATATAACTTATTGTTCTAATAGAATCAACTATGCTTTTAGATAGCCTCTGAGCTGAAAAAAATTTTAAAAATAAATCTTTTTTTTTAATATTCACATACACATATGTGAATATGTAGAATATTCTACACAAGGGACCTGGGAGAGGATCTCAAACTCTCTAAATACAGTCTTTCAACTTCCGAAGCATGATTACAGGATTCTCCAAGGCAGAAAAGAAATATCAAAGAAATATAAGAGTAGATTCCTCTGAAAAGAATTTTGCTTGGACATAGAGGCAAAACGCTTAGAAGACAAGGCAAATGTAAATAACCAGGATGTTTTCATCAAAACTGTACTATTTCTCCAAGTCAAATTCCTGTCAAATACCCGTTGTAAGACTTTCAATATTACCCTGTTTGTTTAAATACATACATACACATATGTATACAAATATATTTATATATGTGTGCAAGGCTTGACAAGGAAACTGAAAATTTCATTTAGTCTAAAGGGTATAGCAATGACTACTAAGAAATGCCAAATTCACTGACAGAATTATGTAGAATTTAAGGCAGGGAATGGGTGAAGGATGAAGTTTGAGCTCTGTGTAGATATGCTCTTTCAGTTTAATAGATAAACTATCTACTAGACTGCAGGAGACAGTAGCTATTTAACCAAGACGGGATGAAGAAAACAGTGGTGGTAGCCTGGACAGCAAAGGAAAGGCAGAAAGCATGACATTTTGCAACCAAAAGGTTAAAACTCAGTAACCAAAGAAAGTATCATATGAAAGAGGATGTAACTGTGAGGCAAAATACAGATATTGTCTTCCCTGTCACTCTAATGGAATTTTTCTCCTTTCATTTCATTTCCTTTTCCAGCAGGCTACAAAAAGCAAGAACAGGAAGAACTGAACTTTAAGTCATATATCTTAATAATATAAAAACAAAACAGGAAACACACACACACCCCCCCAAAAAACCCAAACAAACACAAAACAACCACACCCTATTCACTATTATAAGAAAACAGGACTGAAAAGGACTTTCCAGATTGGTATCCACTTCCAAATTCCGGCACTTCCTAAAAAGTCTATATTCACCATTTGAAGAGAGACAATGTAGGCATTTAAAAATAGCCTATTCTTAAAAAGAGTTAGTGGTTGCAAATACATTCCCTCCATTTAAAATAAGATACACCAAAGGACATCATAATGTTTCTGAGAATCCTGAAACACATAGAGCCAAAAGAAAAATAGCAAAGTTACAGAAGCTAAAAAGAGTAAGGAACACGGGATGTGTAGAAAGGTGAAAGACACAAAAGCTCTTGGTTAGTTGTATACTGAGAGATGTGCAAACATCCTATATCATTATGACTTATGAGAGATCTTTAATAACACAGCCAGGTACACAATTTATGCATCGCTGTTCTGTGCAGATAATATAATCATCAAATTAATTTAATAAAAGTAAATGTGGAAAACAGCAACCAACACCTAGGAGCTTAATTCTATTAGATAAACATTCATAATAATAAAGACTAGAATTAATAACAAACAAAAATGTAATTTATAGAGCTGAATTTCTTCAGTTATACACTCACATTATCACTTCTTTGATGATTCTGGGTACATCTGTGCAGATATCCACTTTAACTGTCTTTACAGATTTCGGCTCTACCACTCCACTGGTAGGTTCTATGTTAAGCAGGACAACTCCATCATATGATATTTTAAACGTACCTAAAAGAAACAGAATAATAAACAGAATGTTATACAACAAAGTTGTAGATTTATATTCTTCTATTACGCATTTGGAATTACAAAACACATAATGCAGATACTCACAAGCACCACATTTTCCTATGGAAACAGGAAACATGGAATTAATCTTTTTCAAAACTATTTCTAACAAAGAGTAGATCATTATTTCCAGGGTTTCTCTAGATATTACACCCACATGTCCAATGTAACTTTGCAAGTTGTGATTGTAACAGAAAAGGTACTCACATTCCAAACAAAAGCGAATACATCATAAAGCAGCTGTAAGTAACATTTTGTAAGTTACAGGATATTTTATACACAGCTCTAGGCAGCTACTGTAGCCAGAAAGTTAAGTGCATATTGCAGGTAACAATAGTTTTCATGATTTGGTACGTACACAACACAATTTATTGCAGAAGCGAACAGTGAAACATTTCTGGATTATAAAAATATTTTTTAAATGTGAAAAAATTATTAAATGTGTATTTAACCAGCAGCAATAATTATCTGTCATTATATCATAGATAGCAAAAAATTGTTTCAAATGTTGTAGGAAAAAATGCAGTGTTTGACCTCAGACAACAGATAATCTCTGATATGGGATCAGAATCAGGAACAAGGGACTCGTTTTGTGCATGGGACGACATGTGAAATGCAATCCTTGAGTCACAGGCCAGCATACAGCATTTCTTGCTGATACAGTTTATGTGCTGCCTGTTAGTGCAACCTGCTGTATTACAATTTACAGAGCCTACAGAAACACAGATTCAGCAGCTATTCCTTTGTCTGCCCTCAATACATTCTTCACTAACCACTGCTTTCATTCTAATTTTGCCTGCGTCCAATCCTGCAAAACTCCATCACACAGCCTGCATGCATCACACAACAGTTTATAACTAGAAACAGTTCCCATACAACCTAAGAAATTTCACATCACGCAAATTAGTTGTAGATGCATACGTAATGTAGGTTATCTCATTTTCTTTTTCTAATCATCATTCCTCACAGAAAGAAGTTAGTATGTATGAGTAAGAGCTGATTATATAAACTACATTCTACATTTTTAAGTTGAGCTGGCTAGAAAACAAAACAATTTTTCCTCTGCTTTTTGGAAAAAAAAAATCTGTTCTAACTAGACAGCCATGTGATTTTTTTTTTTTTTATATTGCAACTCATCTCTGTGTTTCTACAATCATGTATTTTCTGTTGGTACAATAGTTCTTGTGGAAATCCATGAAGCAAATGTTCACACAACCTTGGCCTAATGCAAATAAAGATACCTTGTGATATAATAAACAGCTGTACAAGTGAGGAACAAAAATAATTAACTGCTTGAATTTGCTGTTTGAAACTCAGCATAGCTGTCGCCCTACTTCTGGAGAAAGGTGTCTGCAGCTTTGTCCAGTGGAAAAGGCATTCAAATAGGTTACTTGGATCATATAAGCATTCTTATGCTCCATTCTCCATGTTCCTTATACTCCTATATGAAACAAATACGGTTCAATTCCCATCCTAGAGGACTTCAGCTCTGAAAGCACAGGGCGCTTGTAGCTGTTTATTTAATAGATAGCTATTGGGATCACAGAATCACAAAGACAACAAAGCAAGAGCAGACAGGATTTGCTACTATTTATGTCGGGCATAGTAAGCCAATGAGCAACTGTTATTTTTACATCTTTCAGATGGGACTCAAAAGTAGAGCACTCCTAGAATTTGGCAAAGTTCTAAATTCATTTTTCTTCCCTGAGTGGAAACATAGTACTGCCTACAGAAGCAATGGGCCATTTATAGAACCTTTAGCTACGATACTCATAATCTGCATAACCCAGAACTTCAGTTAATTTTTAATTGGCCACTGAAGTGTTAACTTGCATAAAATTACATTTTCCAAGAAAATAAAATATTTGTGTAATTTAATGCATACTAAATATTTACCTGAAGCTGATCCATGGTTAGCAATACTAATCTCTTTACTAATTATTTTACTGTTTGCAATCACTGCACCAAAATTAATCTCTGACTCAATTTCCAGATAACAGCACGGAATTAATCTGCAGAGAAAAGACATGGTTATATTTTCCCAAAACTTGAAAATACCTTTGCATTTTTAAGAAATTTTATTAAGCACTCCAGTGGAAGAGAATTCTCCTTCTGTCCTAGTTCTCCTACCAATGTTTATGCAACTTACTTCAGCAGTATAGCATACACAGGGAAGATACAAAAAAGATCTAGCTATCTATCAAGCTGTTTAACTTTAATGACTAACTACTGTAACTTTAAAACAATACAGGTTTGAACAATTAGTCAAAATGGGACGCAAACATTTCTATTTAATTTTAAATACTTTATTATAGTACAAAGAACTTTGAATAAAACTATCTTGAGCTAGTTGCATCACAAAATAAGACCAAAGTTAATATTCACTGTATTTCATTATCAGCTGCCTGAACTAAACGCAGAGAGAAAACATGCGTGCCAGTTTTAATTTACAGTCTTCTTGTTTTACAGATACTTTATGTGGCTTCAACAGAACTTATAACAGACAGAAGTGGATAATGACACAAGTTATTTCTATTATCTATTTAGGAGCCGCAGCCAGTATGATGACATCACTGTATTGGGTATTGCTTAGCCATAATGAAAAGATCACATTTGCTTTATGAAACTTGTATTTTAAAGGCCCCAATTTCTAATACAATCACACCTCTGATCTCACATAAAACTGTGTTTGAAATCTATTGGAATTTTACATCAGCACAGCAGTTTATCTCCTCTTAACCACAAACAGGAACATACAGGAACAATTGCACCTCATGATCTGCATTACATGCAGTACAGAAGACTAAATGGAGAGGGAAGATAAATCTCCTTGGCCGAGGCAGGTAGACCCTGCCCATATAATCTATTGCATAAGGGAAGGGGGAGGAGAAGGGGAGGAGAAGGGGAGGGGGGATTTAATCAGGAAATGCAACAAAAGAAGTTGTTCTTGGGAATGTTAATACACTGTTTTTAATTTTCTTTAATAATTTACCGTAATGCAAAAAAAAAAAAAAAAAGAAAATAAATCAAAGAAAAGGGCTAGACCAGCAGAACAGGATGTGGCAAAAAAACCCAACAAGAAAAAAAAAACAAACAAAACCAGGAAATAGCTATCAAGATTAGAGTACACTTGAAAAGACTGTAAAAACTTCACATGTTCCAAGTATTCAGACATTCTTCCAAGAAGCTTTGTTAGAAAAATGAAACACAAGTATCTCTTCTCTCAAGATCCAAATATATAACTGCCCAAATAGACAGGAATAAGAATAAATTCTAAGTGCAATGAGATTTTCTAATAGATACGGAGCTGTGCAAAAAGGGAAATAGTCAAGTTAAAGGTTTTGGGGGTTTGTTTTTTTAATACAGGGTGGGGTTTGTTTGGTTGGTTTGGTTTGCTTGTTTGGTTTTGGTTGGGGTTTTTTTATGAAGAAGGAATTTACCCTTGGAAATGCCTAATTTCAAATGTGTTCTTAATATTTTTTTAAACAAAAAAATTAATTCTTAATTATTATATTTCAAAAAAAGAGTTTGGATGCAGAGTTTCAGTTAATCATTTAAATAAAAAAAATACCCCCCACACAAAAAAAAAAAACCCGCAACTGGCTTGTTTGAAACACATTCCCAAACCTTGAGTATTTTCTATTGCAATCAAATATTTACATAATTAAATCATTACACTTGTATTACTGAGCACATCATAAGTCCACGGTGCTGCAGAGATTAAGCTAAGAATGTTGTTTGGTGTCCAAAACTTTTATCAAATACATGAGCCACAAATCAGTATGATTAACCATTGGATCCAGTCTCATGAACCAGGCAAATACGTAACAGCTGTTTTACTTGCAAACCAAACAACTGTGATATTAATGTCAATAAAACACAATAGAAATAAAATTCTCTTGGTGGCATTTTTTACGAAATAAATGGTTACAAAAATAAGTGGAGTGCTACTGCAGTTTAATGTTGTATGGGAAACTAACCTTTCCTACACTCTCAGTCAATCTCATCCCATACTAAAGATTATCTTGGAATGAACAGTAGATGTGATTGAAGGAATCACACAAATTGTTGGCTAAAAGATTAAATCTTTTCACGCTTTTTTCCTAAACCACCAGTGAACTTTTCTTTCAATAAAATTCTACGGACAAAACATGCAGACCCATAATTTCTAGCAATTCATGGTGTATTATATATATGTATGTATCACCCATACAGAAATAAAAGCTGAAAAACAATATAATTTCAAAGAAAGAAGTCTACAAATAAGCTAGTAGGTAAAAGAGAAGTAGCAGACATTTAAAAAGTCCAAATAATATCAGCAACTTCCAAATATTTCTTATACAATAACACATTCTCTTGGATTATATTTATGAATTTTCTAAACTTGCTGTCACATGCTTTAAAACTCAGTTTTGTTTTGCAGATGTACAACTCTTCAAAGGTACTGCCAGTACACAATCTGAGTGACATTCACCAGAGACAATGAAAATAAACACTATATTTGAGTTGGCCAAAAATCAGAATTTGTCACAGAAATTTTATGTGTCACAAAAATATATAGTAATTTGATGTAAATCTAAGTATAGCCTTAAAAATTTTTAAAATCACTTCAATTCTTGATGCTTTAGGAAAAGTAGCATTAGTGTTTACTACATTATTATTGATACATCAGTAGAAATAATACGTTATTAAAAATGTAAAAAAATGCACAAACTTTTAAATAGGAAGTGAAAAAAACACATCAGAATTAAATAAATTCGGGGGGGGGGGGGGGTGTGTGTCTTGTCTGTCTCTCAAAACAGCACATTGCAAATATTACCTTGAAAATATTTTCAGGTGCTTCCATCAAACACCTTTGTGGACATTTCATAGTGATAATGCAATTTTTCCCAAAAAAATCTTTTGACTAGTATTTCTCCATACACTATTTTCTCAAAATGGTTAATGATGCACTTTAAACTATGTTTGCATAGAAAAAAATATTTTATATTTAGTGACCCTTCAGTGCAATAATTGAATATAATCGATCTATAAACAGCAGACAGGCATGACACAAAAATGCATTTGGGAAAAGACTGATTCAAAAAGAATCATAAAGTATATTTATTTTCCAGACAAACACAAAAAATTATTATAGCCTGTCAATTTTTTTCCCTGCAAAAGCCCGTTAAACATGAAAATTTGAAACACTTAACAATCTACTGCAAGTCCTTTCCAGAAAGGAGTCACCGGTAGCATTATCATCCTAAGTGGTCTTATCTCCACAACACTACCCTAATAAAAAATTTCAAAAAATTAAAAATAAAAATTTAAAAAATAAAAAATAAAAATATAAAAATAAAGTGCTCCCTAATCACTTTTTTCTTCTAGGAAAATATACATTGGGAAAACATATTTAGAGACAGCTATTTTTAATAGTAAAATGATCATATTGAATTACTAAGTTCTGTATTACCTTATGAAAAGTCATCCCTGTCTTTCAGTGAAAGAAAACCATTTAGGACTTTCCATTTAAATTTCTCTGAAGTTATTAAAGAAAGCTGTAATAGCATTGTTTAATACTGCGTTCTAAAAGAGTAAAAGTTTACAAACATCACAGAAAAAAAATAACTAATTGAAATTGTTATTTCCAAGTCTTCCAATGATAGACAGTCTTTTGCTAAAAAGAGACAAAATTTACGACTTCAAAACCCCACGTCAGACTTAACTGTGTCCTACATTAACAATAGTACAATATTAAAACTTTAAAAATCCCACAACTTTTAAGATGAAACGAGGAAAAGCAAATCAGTGAAAAAGATCATGACATAAGAGGTAAACAAAATGTAGGAGTAAGTATCACTTATATGAAGGCAAAACCTTGCACATTTCAGGCTAGCATAAGATGTTTGTGGGATTGTTTGATTTTTAAAAACAACTCATATACTGAATAATCTCCATGGAAATTCCTTTCTGTCTGTACATGTAACTTGTAAGGTTAAGATTTTCATAAAGACTATAATTTGCAATAGTTTATGGGATTCATCCGTGCTAATTTAGGCATTTAAAGCTGGACCTATAAACAGAAGTTTGTCATTCTAATTTCTCTTTTTAGACAAAGGAAAGAAAGGTACTCCAGAGCAATTCTCCCTCATCCTCAGATAACACCTAGCCCAAGTCTGATAAACTATATTTAGAAGCTTACTTTTTCCAACCAATATACATGGTATATACTGTATATACAACATATATCCATATACACACACATAGATAGGCACACACAATCACACATGGATTGATGAAAATGATCCTTGAATGTATGACCTTATTCTAAAACACACACCATATTTTTAGAATTAGGCAACACATGTCTCACTACAATCCAGTTTTGCAAATATGGACAATTACTATAAAATCTTTTATATAAGTGGTTCGGTAAGGAGGGAAGACATTAAGCGTAGATGTTAACTTGTCTAATGTTGATACAGAATTAGAAATTATCAATGTTATCACAACCAACTTAGAATAAAGCACAAACAAAACCCCAAACTCTCTCTAGGATCTTAGAGGGACATCATCCCAATTAACTTCTTACCTGTGTGCTGCTCTGAAAAAAAAAACCAATCTTACTTCTGTAAGGAAACTTACTATTTGTTTTCAATACAATTGACAGATTAATTACATAGCCACATGTGACACGTATTAGCAAACTTTCCACAAGATTAAACTGCAAATAGTAACAGCAGCATATGAACTTTTGACCATCGTACCCAAGGAGGGGGATATCAACTATGTCATCTTCTATTAAAAGAAGTAGTCTATCTTGGAGATCATCTTCACTCTCAGGATAATACTCCACAAAAGCTGTAACTTGAAGTCCAGATGCAACAGGTTTTTCTGGATTTTCCACAATCAATTTAAACTGTAATTTAAAAAAACACAAGTATTTTTTTAAATTGTTAAACATTTCTAGGTTAAAAAACATACACATGTGGTTCGTTTTCAGAATAATAAGCAGATTGATTTAAAATTCACAACCAACTTTAAAATATGCAGGGTTTTATAGAGTTTCTCTTCCTATTTACTGAAGTCCAGATATTTTAAGGTAAAACAGAAAGACAGAATGAATACTAACCCATCAAATTATACGGAAGAGTTGGTTTAGCAAAATATCATTTCTAGTCTTTCTGAGAGAATTCTAGCTTTTCCTACTGTTGCAATAAACCTTCTGAAACAACACAAAATTAAGTCAGCTACTACTCAACGCAGAATCTTTTTGGTACCTGAGAAAGTAACAAGGATTAAGTCTCAGTCCAAAGCAGCAACAAAAGGAGACAGCATAAGTGTTTTCTCTAGGTCTGACTGACATTCAGCTGATGTCAACAGAAAGTCTCAATGTACATTGAAAATCTGCTTGAAAGGCCCATGGCACCTCCAATTTTGGGGGTCAAATGAAAGAGAAAAAAACAGAAGCAGCTGACAGAAAGCACCTTTTTCCTCTCTCAAAATATAATTCTGGATTTGTTGTGGTCTGTAAGCATCTGCTTATATCCAACACCCCCAGCACATCTTTCCTTGAACAGAATACACAGGTAACCTACTAGCACGTAGTGGGAAATCCAGCAGTTCCCACATTCCTAGGAAAGCATCACAGCAAGGTCTAGAGCTTCCCTGGTGTTTCAGTCTCCTTACAGTTCACATCACTCTATGCACAACAGGCTTCTGCTCTATATGTCCAGTTTAATTAATGTTTATTTCTGAAAGAGAGTCATCTCAGTATTCTTTAAGTTTTCTGTTCTAATTTATGTTTGAAATACGCAAATATATAATTCACTATTTGTTGATTCTATTGTCTGAGCATCTCCTTCTATTCCTTTAAAATTTTCCTAGCAGTATAAACACTCAGTTAAAGGAAAATTGTTATATAATATGCATCATGATTATGGGTTTGATTTTTAAAGACTAGCCATGTTTTAATTTTGAAGTGTGTAAAATTTATCTCTTCTCTAAAGAGAATTAAACAGCCATGCATATTCATTCTATACAAGGGAAAATGAATATATTGTACTAAGAACTTTTAATGAAACCTATGGAAAACTGTTTTGTGATCTAAGTTCCCTGAAAGGCATTTCTTGGCCATGCACTATGACAGCTCAAGGAAAGTTATTTTTCAGTTCTTGCACTCTATGAATGTAATGCCTCAGAAAATTTACAGATGAATTATACACTTCAGAGCCATGTAATCACAGATAGTGGCATACGATCTGGGAATGAGAAAGGGCAACACAACAGACCTTTCTGGAACTGAGCACATGAAGTGGAATCTTGTCCCCTAACCATCATATTGGTCGTCTCATGCACAATAGCATTAAAATACTCAGCAAAAGGCATGAGATACTCACAGAGGTAGAAATTCATAAGTTATGATTGAGTAACCTTTTCTCTTTCCTGAAATTGACTCTACCTTTCCATTTCTGGAGCACATGAAAAATTGATAAGGCTGATGAAAACTAACAAAACAGAATAAGCCCAGCCCTACCAAATCAAGCACTCTCAACAGTTTCCAGCTCATTCCAAAATTCTTCAGTTACAGTGCAATAAAAATCAAGCTGTCTACATCATGCAAATTAGAAAATTTTAGGGGACGATAAAATGCATACAGTCTTGGCCACTCTTGCCCTCAAAAAGAAAGGCTGACTACTCAGATAGTGAAATTATCCAAGGTACTTCAACTGTCTGACAATCATTTTTATGTCTACCCCAGAATATACTTATTCACAGTTCAAGTTTGGCAACACAAAGCAACGTCAGCTTCTGTTCAACCCCCAATGCCAGTTCAACCCTTTGATACTAATTTTGACGTAATTAACATATAATAAACTAGCTAGATGAAAGACCAAAATAAAACTACTAACCACAGCTGGATTTTGCTGGGCCCACATAGGTTACAAGTCAAGGGCTAAACTGGTTAGAATTGTAAAGATGCATTTGCCTTTAAAAAGTCTGGCTAGGCAATGATTTTTCCAGAACTAATCAGATGCTGTTAATAATAATCATACTATCTTGATAAAAGACTGTAAAACCCTCTTTTCTGAGAAAGCTCTCCACGAGCAAGCACCACAAATGGGTTACTCCACTCAAAAAACTTAGAAGAATACAATACAGAAATGAGGTAACAGAGCTATCCATCAGCCCTACGGAAATCCAAGCAAAAACAATTTCAAAAGTTGTGCCCTTCAGCTGATCTGGAACACTTCAGAAATTTGTCATTCACACCATAGCAAAGTGATCCATTTCTACATAACACTCCCTGAAATAACAAGGAACTCATGGGCTTCTTGAAGGATAAAATTTCTGGAGAGTACAAAGCCAGCCAGCAAAGCTAAGCAGGATTTGTTACCAACAAGGGACTTGATGTCGTAAGACATACAAGAAAGCTAATTTACTTCTATTGAAACTATGGATTTAACAAACAAGGAAGCTCTCTTCAAATTGCTTACGACCTCAGGAAAATATAGAACTGGGAAGACTGGAGTTCATTTCGTTCTGACTTACAAGCTTCAAACGAGCAGCCTCATTTGAAGCTCTATATGAGAATATTTTTCAAGTGTCATAGAAATGACACCTACATGTTCTCACAAGAAAGTGATAAACCAGGACTTGCTCCCTCCTTCAGAACTGTCACACAAGAAGCAATCCAGACAACTTTGGCCCTAAAAATTGCCTCTTGTTCTTTCCAGTTTATCTAGTTATTCAACTATTTTAAATTAATTTCCAATTCACTGGCAAATTCCAGTCAGTCTCATAAGCTGCTCTGGCATGCACGGTAGCATTTAATATTTGCAGTAGCTGAACACAGACAAGCATTTACACCTGCCCAAGCAACCTCTTACACAGGACCTACCTAGCTGGGCAAACCTGTGGGCAGACGTCGCCCCCCAAAACTGCAGAAAATAAAAGCGGGGCCTCGAGACACACTTTTCCTCTGGCAACGTTCTGCACCTCAAGGGGGGCCTGGCAAGCACGAGGGGAGCGGGCTGCGTACCAGTTCCTCAGGGCGAGCCCGGGAGGGAAGAAGGATACAGACCCGCGGGACTCGGGTCGGGGTGGGGTGGTCCCAGGAGGCACTACCGTTATTGACGCACAATGGAGCGGTGCGAGGTGCTATACAAACAAACACAGAGCCGACAGCTGACTTGGAGAGGCAGGCCTCGACGACGTTACCCACCCCCACCCGGGCCGGGGGGCGCAGACACTCCCCGCCACCCCTCACCTGGGGCCGGCACGGCGGGAGGAGGCGGGGGGGGCCGGCCTCCGCCCCCCCGG
>NW_008824196.1:3729560-3752223 GCF_000699105.1 Pygoscelis adeliae
GGCCTTCCTCAGGCGTGCGCCCTGAGCCCGCCCTGCTACGCCCTCCCCCGCTGCCGCCTCAGAAGGTGCGGGGGGCGCGGTAGGCTGGGCTGTCGGGGCAGGTGGAGGGCCGCCATTTCATGGGCGCTAGGTCGGGCAGGAGCTGGAAGGAAATAAAAACCTCAGACCCGCTGTTCTTTGGAAGCGCGCCAAAATGACCACATCCCTTTGGCCTCTGTTTACAAGTGAAGAGATGCCTGAGCCGGTGCCCCCCCGTGGGGCTCGGGCTCGGGCTTGTCCAGCACAGGTGCCTTTTGTTCACCTGAGGTGTTTTCCTGCTATGAGTCCCTCTCCAACAATGGCCCGGGACAGTGAAGGGTGATACAAACATGGATGCTTTTCCTGCCCTGGGTTTCTTAAAGTAAAGATGGATTAAATTGAAATAGAAATTATCTGATTTCTGGGCATGCATGTTAGTCACAGACTTGGTCTACATAGAACCAAAGCAGGGCACTGACACGCCTGTTGGTGGGAAGCTCAGTGTCTGCAGTGCCAGTGACTACACTAATAATTCACTGCATGCATTTATTGAGTGGTGAAAGATGTGTTTCTGTTCTGTATCCCTATGCTTTCCTATGCTGTCATTTAAGTAGTAAAATGAAGTTCACAAGAATCCAGCACCTAGGCAGACTTGGAGGTAGATAATGGGCCATGTTGTTCCTTGCTTCAGTGTAGCGGAAGCAAGGAGGGGGGAGCGGCATGTGCAGCATGCACGCAGAACTTCAAACATCAGTTTTGATTAACCCAAAATGTTTCGCCTTGGATTACTTCATCCCCTGAAAGTGTGCGAGGACTCAAATTATTTATATTTTAAAAGTCAAATGTGAGAAGCTGCAAACATGGATGGCACAGATCAGAAGAACTACAAAGTACAAAAAGGGCAAAAAGTCTATTTTTAATGGGTCAAGAAACCTCGAAGGAGCAAGGAGAGAGGAGAGCCTTTGTTTCTGTTGTTGGGGAAGGACTCTAACAGGTCTTTTTGTCCGTCTTAAAAATTCAAGTGATGGCTACCCATCTGTAGATTACTGAAGCATGAGTGGGAATATGACATTGTGAGCACTAAGGGTAAAATCCAGGCATCTGAAGGGAGTTCTTTGGGAAGACTACTTGAATCTCTTCAATGGTAACATGATTGTACTTAACTGATACACACAAAAAAAGGAGAAAAAAATAAAAGAGAAGATTACCTTATCAAAGAATTAAACTCCCTCTGCTTTTTCACTAGAGAACGGAGAACGCTCCTACATAGTTTCTCTGATCCTTGAATGAATTCTTGAGGAAAGTCAAGGGACACAAGATCAAATCTAAGAAATATCTGATCTAAAGAAAGGGAAACCTTTGAGACTTTATACAGACATCATGATGGTGCCAAAAAGTCACAAGCTCATTAGTTTATCTTACTTTAGGTTATTCCTCAGTTTTCATATTAAAGTAACGTGGAAATGTTCTATCTTTCTGATCACACATTCTGATACTTGGAAATAATCAAATTCAAAGTGAACAACTAACTAACTAGTTCAGAAAAAATGTCAAGTATGTCACTTGTTATATACTATTTCATAGCCAAGTAGTCAGTCACAAACTTATTTTTTCCATTCCACTGAGAATTGTAGCAACATTTAATATTTTTAGCAAAACTATTAGAAACAAAAATTGCTTATGATTTTTCATTTCAGTTCAGACGTTGCTGGAGTACAAGAGGATCCTCGGAAGGTCCCTGCCCTCTCTACTCCTTCTGACTTTCCTGGTGTCCTACATTCGCATCTGCCTTCCGGGCAGGTCACTAGCCTTCATTCTACTAACTGAGCTCCATGTTGGGCCATATAATAAACCTGACCTGTGAAACAATCCAGGGTAAAAGCACTCATACACGAACCTCTTTTTTGGTATCGCTGGAGGAGGGTTGTCTTCAGCAAGATAAATTCTTGGCTTCAGTTTAGAACGCTAGTTCACGAACAGTTGAAGCAGCACTATTGACAGGGTGGTAATTGACATTGTGAGTGGAGGCTGAAGCAAGCAGCAGAGACAGAATCTTTAAAAACAGATTCTGTCATAAAAGAATTTGTAGCAAAGAACACTGGCCTTACTTTCACTTGATTCAATGTAGATATGTCCATACAAAATTTTTATCAATTTAACTAAATTTTTAAAAAACAAATTTTAACTGTGATTTAGCTTGTGTATAGAGGAGCCAAGTTCTGCATTAAAAGACTCCTGATCTCTCTGAAATAGTTTGGCTAGGCTTTCTTCCTCTTCTGAAAACCATTATATCCAAATGCTTACTATTGCCATCATTAAGATATCTCATTATAAAACAACATTAGATAATGGAGTCGGCTCCTTCCTTTCCTCAACTTATGCTGGCTTCATAAAATTATTTTATTAGTCACCTAATAATCATCCCCAAAGAGAAAACTATTATAAAAGAACAGGCGTACTTTGTTTTGATGACAGAATCCTTTATAACTAGTGCTGGGGTATGGATTATGTATATTCTTTCTCCTTTATCACTAAATCATATGACCACATGAAGTGTGATTTTATTTCTGCAAAAATTCATGCTATTTTACAGTGCAGTAACCTGCACATTGCATTCACCTTAGCAGTATCAGATGATGAATAATAAAGCTTCACAGCAAACTTCTCAAAATTGTATAATAGTCATCAGAGTGAAGTGTATAACCTCACATAAATCTCCATCACACCTCAGTTTCTGAGTCACTTCCAAGTTTTATAAGCCAGACTTTCCAGACCTGAAACTTGTTTGACTATCCGCTGATCTGGCTATCCTCCCAGGTTCCAGGCAGAAAACTGGAATAGCATGGTTAGTTCTTTCCAGTTAATAGATGAGGCTAATTTGTTTAAAATGAAATAGCCCCCAGCTTGTTCAGATCTATCCTGGGGCCATGGCCAGGTAAAACGAGATGCAGAATCAGAAAGCCATTACGAGTCTGTTTTCCCCTGCTGCACAGGCAATATACGTTAAAAAACATATATTAGAAAACAGCGAGCCCTGAGACGCCAGTCCTATCTGCCCATGTTCTGAACGCAGGTCAAAGATGCTTGTGCACTGACCGAGTCATCTATGAGATCAGAAGTAGCTCTCACTCACCCAGGAATCTCTAAAAAACACAGACAAATCCCTTCAGAAAGTATTCAAGATGTTAGAAAAAGGGGCAGTTAAAATGATCATAAAGGCTGTTTATTTGACAGTAATTCAGCAACAAGAAATGACAGTGATATCTGAGATAATTAAACTCATTTGAACAAACTGCCACTCATACTGCACTTCGTTGCTGGAATCTGACTCCACAGGAACTGTGAATTGAACTGTGAATGCTGACCTGTTTATTCTACTTCAGGAGGAATAAATATATTTAGAATATACTAGAAGGAAATAGGGCCACTTACTGGTAAAACAAACAAAGTGTGTGCGAGAAGCAGAACTAATGAAGAACTAATTATTGTGTCTTTTTGCTCAACAAAATCATCAGTCTTCACAAAATGTGTAAGAATTGTGAATCTCTGAGACCTCCTTCCTTCTTAGATCGAGTTGAAAGGAGCGGGACCAAAATTATTGAAAAAAGGGAGCGACAGAGAGATTGTCAATTAGACAAGGCAATCACAAATGCCTTCCCTTTTTTTTCTTTTTAGAGAGACTCTGTAGAAATTGGTAAATGTGTATTGGGTTTGTGTGGCAAGATTTTGGTAGTGGCGGGGGCTGCAGAAGTGGCTTCTGTGAGAAGATGCCAGAAGCTTCCCCTATGTCTGATAGAGCTGCTGGCCAAAGCTGAGCCAATCAGCTACAGTGATAGTGCCTTTGTGATAATGTATTTAAGAAGTGGGAACTGGGACTGGAAGCAGCTGGGAGAGAGGAGTGAGAATACGTGAGAGAAACAACTCTGCAGACACCAAGGTCAGTGAAGAAGGAGGGGGAGGAGGTGCTCCAGGCACCAGAGCAGAGATTCCCCTGCAGCTCCTAGAGGAGACCATGGTGAGGCAGGTTGTCCCCCTGCAGCCCATGGAGGTCCACGGTGGAGCAGATATCCACCTGCAGCCCGTGGAGGACCCCACGCCGGAGCAGGTGAATGCACCTGAAGGAGGCTGTGACCTCGTGGGAAGCCTGTGCTGGAGCAGGCTCCTGGCAGGACCTGTGACCCCATGGAGAGAGGACCCCACACTGGAGCAGGTTTGCTGGCAGGAGTTGTGACCCCGTGGGGGACCCACGCTGGAGCAGTCTGTTGCTGAAGGACTGCACCCCGTGGGAAGGACCCATGCTGGAGCAGTTCGTGACAAACTGCAGCCCGTGGGAAGGACTCACATTGGAGAAGTTCGTGGAGAACTGTCTCCCATGGGAGGGACCCCACGCTGGAGCAGGGGAAGAGTGTGAGGAGTCCTCCCCCTGAGGAGGAAGGAGCGGCAGAGATGTGTGATGAACTGACCACAACCCCTGTTCTCCATCCCCCTGCACCGCTCAGGGGGAGGAGGTAGAGAAAATCGGGAGTGAAGTTGAGCCTGGAAAGAAGGGAGGGGTGGGGGGAAGGTGTTTTAAGATTTGGTTTTATTTCTCATTACCTTACTCTGACTTTTGAATGGCAATGAATTAAATTAATTTCCCCAAGTCAAGTCTGCTTTGCCCGTGACAGTAATTACTGAGGGATCTCCCTGACCTTATCTCAACCCATGAGCCTTTTGTCGTATTTTTCTCCCCCTGTCCAGCTGAGGAGGGGCAGTGATAGTGCGGCTTGGTGGGCACCTGGCATCCAGCCAAGGTCAACCCACCACAAAAACAAAAAACCTGTATCATAAATACATACAATCTCCATTATTCGGCAATACGGTTTAGGGCTCCAAGAGCCACACACTGAGCTATTTTATGTATCTGTAGAGCAGAAACAGAGTGATTTTATCAGTGTAATCCTTCAGTTTAGCTAAATAGCCTGACTAGGAGGGAAGTCCTGTACTGCTGTAATGTGACAATACTGATTTGGGGACCAAGGCTAGTACCGGCATGCAGCGCTGAGCTGAACATTTTGGTCTTACAAGCTCACAGCAGTTAGTCCAAAGTTTTCAGCACCAGGCTCTATATAACAAATTACAAATGTGCCCTTTGTTTCCTGCAGTCTGCTCCAATGGAAATGCTTTCTGCATCTGGTATCTTTTTTAGTCACAATGTGTGAAAACATCATTGTTCATGAAAAATTTAGTAACTAAAAGCATCCATATCCACTCACAGATTTCATGTATTAGACAAATATAAAAATTGCTGGGTAGAAAGAAAAATCATTGAAACGCACTGAGAAACATGATGAAGATGTATGTTTCTGAGCTGGGCAGATCATCTCTGATCAAAACAGAATATAACTATGGGGAAACTGTGTATATGTAAGGATAATAGGAAATTCAGATAAGGGATAGCTCTGAAAATCTCTCATATAAATCAGGGGTTCTTTAACAGCTTCTTTAAAATCATGATATTTACCACGTTGAACCAGAGCAGTAGACTTTCCAGGCTGATATCAAGATGTCAACAGCTGTTGGCATCAATGAATCAATATTAAATTTCCACTATTTCCACAACTAAGATGCAATTTCCTAAAGTTACTAATGGTGGGGTTCGTCTTGCCACACTTCACTGATATAAAATCAATGTCTAGTCTAAGCTTCCAGTATGGTTAGGAGTGAGATAAGTACCTCCAGAGGATGATCATTCCCCTCCCTTTACACAGGTATTTAAAATAGAATTCCATATATCACATTGACTTTATACAGGTCTCCTGCTATCTAGTTACTTAAACAATTTCAAGAATCTTTTTCTTAGGCAGTAAAGATAAAATTATTGAGGAGCATATTAATGAATTTATTTTATTTTGCCTGAAGGCTGAAAAGTACTGCCTAATCATTTTGTGGTAGAATTATATGTATTTTTATTATACATGTATTTTTTACATTTTATATGCAATTTACCCAACTTACTTCCTTAGAATCCAAGTGCTTAGTAAGATAAATTAAGTTTGCATTGTGATCATCTGGAGTGTCGGATCACTCCCTGGTTTTCAGCTTTTTAGGTCCTCAGCATTCTGAGCTGCTTGATGCTTTTATTTTCTTGACTTCAATTACAGTTGGAAACCATTACCAAACAGATATGTCTATATACTTTAAAAGCAATCAGACTGTGGTTCAGTGTAAACTTCCATGGTTACTCGTTGCCTTATCAATCCACTTCGCCTGAAAATACTATCCCTAGTCCTCATGAATGTCACTGCAGCTTGCTGCGTTATACTAGGAGAGCTCATTTGTCTCCATAAGTTACAGATGAAAGGATACTACCCAATTTAGCTGGGTCCTGATCCAGTGATGGCCTTGAGGATCAATAGCAAAGCTTCAGAATTGCGTTAAATGGGAATTGGGATAGAACGTATCTTGCAGAGTATAGAAGATACATACTCTGGGGAATTCGTGCTACTCAGTAGGTTAATGATGCATAGTGTCAACATATGCTTTCTTTTATGAATTTTACACTGATTTTTTTTCAAATTGCTTTTTTAACATTTCTTCCCACACTAGGAAAAAAGGAGAAACATGGACATTCAACTGACCTTCACTATTCCATTCATTATTTTATATATCTCTATCCTAATATTTCTTGCTCAGCTTAATCCAGTGTTTATATATTTTTTTCTTCCGTTGGGGGTTTCTCCACGCTATTTGTTTTCCCTTTTCTAGTCACCCACTATTTTTAAATGCTGCAGTCTACCTGTAAATCTATCTGTAGATACTTTTCTTAATGCAGTTTAATATCCGGTCTGTATTGATATTTTGCATAAAGCAGACGTTACATTGATTTCTTCTCGCTGACATCCATTTCTCTTTCTGACTGATCATATCAACATTGAGGTTCCACATGCCTTCAGCTCCTCCTTTCAACATGCAGTACTTTCACCTTATCTACACTTCATTTCACCTGCCATCATGTGGCCTAATTTGTCAGCTACAGATATAGCACCTTTATTCATTATGGTACTATAGATATGATTGTATTTTATGCTACATATGATGGGCATTTTGCACTTTCTGATTTTTCCTAGTCATAGTGACAAACATTTAATGGGGAAAAGAAAGCATGCTTGCAGGTAAGACACTCATTGAGACTCAAGAGTTGACATTTTTTAATTTGGCAATAAACTTTCTTTCAGCAATTTCATTAAGCACCTATATGGTATACAACAAAATTACATCCATCAGTGCTGTAAGACGAGAACAGCAACAAGCAATGCATAATAAAAGCAATTATCCAGTGGGAATAGAGGTCACCAGTATTACGTCTTGAAGGCTATTCACGCAGAGCTAATAGTTTGGGGAACTATTGAGAGCTGAATCTCATTTCTGCAGTACTGACTACTTTCTATTAACTGAAGAGGGATCCACGTTCCTGAAATTACAGGAAGTGTTGCAAAATATCCTAGATTAATTCATAGCTGGCACAAGTTCATGTGTCTGTATGCGAAGAGATCCTCTCAATGGTGAGCTTCCACCACTGCAACATCTATCGCCCGCTCTAACAACTGTTACCTTTCTATCCTGCTAAAGGTTCTCTGAAGAGTGGGTGGAAATGAAAGCTAAGCCGCCCAAGCTAAGTACCATATAAGGCAGAATAGTAGAAAACATCAGAAATGCTTTGCCTGATCATGAAAAAAGCACATATATTCTGCTTTAGCGTTGGCTGTGTGCTGAAATGCCTGCACCCCAGCAGCAAACAGTGCAGCCATTTTGTGGCAGTGCAGCAGGTGGTGCTCAAACAACCCCGGTTTCCCAGAGCGCCCAGAGAGAGGGACTCTGCTTTCCAGAAGCAGCCCGCAGTGGTTAACTTTTCCATAGCCCAGCACTGCCCCAGCCAGTAAATCATGCTCAAAATATTAATTGAGCAAGCCATGACAAAAGCATATTTTTACTTAATATATTTTGCAATATGTATATGCCTAAAACTGTAGACGCGTTTACAGTGAAAATTAAAACCCATTAAATTGACGGTGTCTCCTACAGAATTCTTTCTTCCACCCTAACAGAGAACCATCTGCCTGTGTGCAGGCAGCTTTCATATTTTCAGGGAGAAGGTGTGATTTTGTTGGCTTTACCTGGGCACTGTGTGGCCCCTACTGCAGGTCAGCAAGTTCAATCTACATTTTGGAAATGCAAGAGGTTCCAAAAACTTTACAGCTGCTTTACTATAACTGGATACACCTATATCTCTGAGATCTAACTGCTTAGATATTTGGTGAAAGAAAATATATAACAAAATTATTTGCAAGAGCACTATAAATTCCTAGGAAATATTGAAACAACCAAAATAAGTTCTTCCTGGACTTCATAAATAGCTTAGGGTGGATGTGTGCAATCTGACTTATAGGTGAGAGGCATTTCCAATTAGAGAAGAAATCCCATTTAAGACCTACTAATGTAATTTAGCAGGCTAATTAATAAATACTTTGATCATACCTTGATCAATCTGCTACAGAGAGCAAAAACCAGCATCTTTCAGCAATCTGCTGAGTGCCGCCTCTTAGGACTGATGGAGGGTTATGATCTGTGTACCATTGATTTCTGCAAAATAAAAGACAAATCCTGAAACAAGGTTCACTAACAATCGAGAGTGGGGAAGAGCACTCTTTCAGCAATCTGCTGAAAGTGGATCCACGTCTGCTCTCCTGAGTCCTCCTTGGCACAACAGTGCAGCAGGGGACAGACCTGCTATGGGAGGGGAGGAGAGGCAGTGAAGGGGAAGGAGGAGGAGGAAAGGCGAAGACAAAGGTCTCCGTTCCTGCTGGACACATAGCCAGGCACTTGTCCATATTCACTGAGAGCTACTGTGGCGTGATCTTCTAATATTTGTATCTTTTTAAATAAAACATTAAGTTTAACAGTGTTTGTTTGTTATATCTCCATGTGTTCTCAGCAATGATCTGTGTAAGAGCCAAAGCAGCTGCCATATACACTTTCTGCAGAGTTTTCTTGATAAACATTTCAGGGTCCCAAACTTTCAAAATAAGCAGAGTATTTGAGAAGACTGTTTTTACACTCTTCCCCACTCTCGATTGTTAATGAACCTTGTTTCAGGATTTGTCTTTTATTTTGCAGAAATCAGTGGTACACAGATCATAACCCTCCATCAGTCCTAAGAGGAGGCACTTAGCTGAGCCTATCAGCCACAAGAATGGTAATGCACTAGGGATTTGTATGCATGACTTATTTCTCATTTGTCTTCCCTTGCAGGCCTCCCAGCACCGAGAACAGCTGAGCACTGAGCTGCAGAGATCAAGAAAGCTACTATATTTATGACAGTGCTCTTCTTTTCTCTGTTGCCAAGAGTGGTCAGATGTAGCATAGCAATTTATACTGCTGAATTCCATTATCACAATATTTTTATATTTTCAGCCACATTCTGAAAATAAATTCATCTGCCCAATGCCATTATCTGTTGAGGAAGTATAACAACATTTTAATACTGGTTTTAAATTCACTATATTTGAAATAGCTGTTTATATTTCACAGTGGCATAATTTAACTCAAATTCAGCTTTCAGCAACCACTGGAACATTTACCTGCAAGTTCTTACCCATAGGGCTAGAAGCAAGCTTACAAAGCTTTTCAAGTTTCTAGCCAAGGACACGATAAGCTTTTCTTTATGGTAACATCACGAAGCCGGCATCCCTCCGTCATCCTATATAGCTTCAGGGGCCCAACTATCCACAGTTATTTAACACATCTCTTGTTACGTCTTGCCACAGATTGTGAAGCATTTCCTGGTAGTCAGCAAAGTTGGTTTTTCATAGTCATCAGTGACAATTCATACCATTTAAGACAAAAAAGGTGCTGTCATCATCTAATTAGACTTTCAGCAATATAAAAGCCTTGTGATTTACCAAGATCTAATTGCTGATTTAATTCCAGTAGCTGGAGTTGTACCAAAACTTATTCTTTAGAGAAACATCCCGTCTTGGTATAAAGATCTCCAGTTCTGATGTATTTATATTCTTTGGTTGGTTCCAATAGCTAATTATCCTTATCTTCCCAGTGGCTCATTCACTGTACTGTCCTAGATCAGGGTCCATCGTCTATGGACAAACTCACTATGTCTCTAAATCCAAGATCTGTGGCTGCAAATAAAGATGCTGTCACTAGTACAGAGGTAATCAAAGACACCAAGAGAAGTTTTAGTGACACTTTGAATAGTAGATGGTTGTTCTGGCATTTGAAATAAATTACTGGCGTTCCAGAAATCTCTATTTAGCCTCATCTTAGCTATATTCAGTCTCCACTTAAAACCTAAAAAAGTCACGGGCACATAAGCATAGAATCATAGAATCATAGAATCATTAAGGTTGGAAGAGACCTCCAAGATCATCGAGTCCAACCGTCAACCCAACACCACCATGCCCACTAAACCATGTCCCTAAGCGCTGCATCTACATGTCTTTTAAATACTTCCAGGGATGGTGACTCAACCACCTCCCTGGGCAGCCTGTTCCAATGTTTAACCACTCTTCCAGTAAAGAAATTTTTCCTCACATCCAATCTAAACCTCCCCTGGCGCAACTTGAGGCCATTTCCTCTCGTCCTTTCGCCAGTTACTTGGGAGAAGAGACCGACACCCACCTCGCTACAACCTCCTTTCAGGTAGTTGTAGAGAGCGATGAGGTCTCCCCTCAGCCTCCTTTTCTCCAGGCTAAACAACCCCAGTTCCCTCAGCCGCTCCTCAGAAGACTTGTTCTCCAGACCCCTCACCAGCCTTGTTGCCCTTCTCTGGACGCGCTCCAGCACCTCAACGTCCTTCTTGTAGTGAGGGGCCCAAAACTGAACACAGTATTCAAGGTGCAGCCTCACCAGTGCAATAGAAATAGTCTATTAACATGTAGTTAAAATTACAAACACATATCCCAGATATGCAGGACATTAAGATATAAGAAATCAAAAGTCTTTGTTGTTTCTGAAGCATTTAAACACTATAGATGAAAGATAAACAAATATAAATGTGAATGTAAAAAAAAGTAAAAAAATACCCATAGGAATAACTTTTCTTCTCTCTCCCACACTACCAAGATCGCAATTGAAGCATAGTTCGGGGTGTTTTCAACTGAACATACTAGGGAAGTTTGCTAGAAGTTTGACAGTATCTGAAGCAACTAGAAAACATTTCACACATTGCTAGAACAAAATAAGTAATGAAGAATAATAAAACATCAAAGATGTGAAAATGTTTATGCAATGAGACAAATAAGAGCTGTAGGTCATTAGATGCAATTTCAAAAGATGTGGAAGATGAATTCATACATGAAATATAGCAGACTGAGAAGCTGTAATAGTGAACAAATATGTATATTATTCAATATATAAAATGGTAAAAGAATACATTAATACTTATTAAGGTCAATACTAACAGTAAAGCATAAAGAAGAGTTGGATTATTTAGCTGGCAGGTCTGTAGTAAATTGAAGAGTATGTTGGGATGCAGACTTATGTTCACTGCAGTTGCCTCAGTTTCTCTAGATTAGTGTCGTGGTTTAACCTCAGCCGGCAACTGAGCACCACACAGCCGCTCGCTCACTCCCCCCCCCCGTGGGATGGGGGAGAGAATCGGAAGGGTAAAAGTGAGAAAACTCGTGGGTTGAGGTAAAGACAGTTTAATAGGTAAAGCAAAAGCCACGCACGCAAGCAAAGCAAAACCAGGAATTCATTCACTACTTCCCATGGGCAGGCAGGTGTTCAGCCATCTCCAGGACAGCAGGGCTCCATCACGCGTAACGGTGACTTGGGAAGACAAACGCCATCACTCCAAAAGTCCTCCCCTTCCTCCTTCTTCCCCCAGCTTTATATACTGAGCATGACGTCACATGGTATGGAATGTCCCTGGGGCCAGTTTGGGTCAGCTGTCCTGGCTGTGCCCCCTCCCAGCTTCTTGTGCACCTCCAGCCTTCTCAGTCGGCAGGGCATGGGAAGCTGGAAAGTCCTTGCCTAGTGTAAGCACTACCTAGCAACAGCTAAAACATCGGTGTGTTATCAACATTGTTCTCCTCCTAAATCCAAACCACAGCACTGTACCAGCTACTAGGAAGGAAATTAACTCTATCCCAGCCGAAACCAGGATAATTAGCACGTATAGTTTTCTTAACAGTGGAAAAAGTTAAGGATGATGGCATAGTCCGGGCAAAATGTTAGTGGTCATTGACAATTCATTTGGGAACAAATCCTTGACAGCAAACGTTGTTAGCACTGAAGGCAGTGGAGCATCCTGATGCAGAGCACTGACTGCTCCATTGTCACCCAAGAGGCAGAAGGAGAAAGGGAAGGAGTTGAAAAAGGCATGGATGAGACAGCCAGGTGCAGACCATGGGCTTTAAATGATACCTGGGGAACACCTGCCTATCATTCCCCACTGCAACTGATCTTGCACTATGCTGAGCCTACATTTGTAGATCCTGAAGGGATTTAGTCCTGCTAACTGCAGTTTCCACAGCAAAGCCAAGCAGCTGCTGGTGGGGCTAAGCTGTCAATTTTACCGCTGAAAACTGGCTTCTAAAAGATTCAAAGGACGTCCTTATCTGGAGGTGCTCCAGAGGGGTCACAGAGAGTAAGTGAGGTGCTGTAACATTGGCACCCTCTCAAGGGGCCAGAAGAGTCTGAGGTACAGAAACAGCTGAGTAGCTGCCCAGCTGGGGAGGTGACTGAAGGAGACCAGGGAAGCAGCCACCTGTAGGCAGCAAGGCCCCGACTCGGGCAAATACTATGTAAAACAGCAAAAAGGGTAAAATTGCAGAAATACTACTGCATTCAGCTAAAAGGGACTGAGGAATAGAATCTACAATTACACTTTTTCCTCTCTGTCAGAAATATGTAGGGGCTGTACACAGCCTTCTCCATCCTGATCGGGTGGCCTGCATTCAAACACAAAAGATTACATAAATTATTTAGTCTCTCTGAATAAGGGCAATTCTTTGTAGCCGCTCTGTGCCTTTACTCTCAATGAGTCATTTTTAGGAAGGCAGATCATGCACATCATTTGACAACAAGCTTCCGAAGACAGCGGTTCTTTCATGTCAAATATATCCTGTTTAGATCAGTAGATTAGCCTAACCCATGACTGTCATTTAGTAACAGTAAAGGTTTTTCAGTGAGTTAAAAAGAAAAGGGGACATCTTTTACTCCTAGATTCTAAAAGGGAGTCCTAGAAGTGGCATTATTTCTTAGAAATCTTGATATTGAAGTCTGTAAGCATTTTTGCAAAAAACATGAGTTTGTATTTTAAAGCTGAACGACTAAATACAGCACATACTTCAAAAGGCTTCTTTGTAACTCCCTAGAAAGGGAATGTTGCAAACAAAAAGCAAACAAAGAACCCTCAGATATCTCAACTTACTCTTCTACAAATGAGAAAAACAATTTCAGAAAGGCATGGACTTAGATAAAATACAAAGAAAAGTCTGCTTTTACTTTTTCAGGCCATCCTGTCATTACCTATGCAGCAGTCAGAGGCTGCGGCATACACTGGGGTTTCACAGCTGTGAAACTCAGAGTACAATGATTCTTCCCTCTGCTTGTCTTTACTCTTTGTCTTTGTTACCTAATAGAACTGATTATTTCATCCTCAATATGACCCTTTGAAAATTGTCTTTGTTAGTTGTGGCCCTCTTTGTTAGCTATGACCCTCATCTGTCTTTGACAAACTCGCTGCTTTTAGATCTGTCCCTCTATGGATCACTTTTTTAATTTACCTTTCTCAAGTTGATTTTCTTCCTGCCTGACTTACTCTGAATATTGTTTCTTCCTTTAGATTTTTTCTAGTTGTAAGGTTTAATATTTGTCTGATTCAGTAATCTATATTCACTTATCATCATTCTTTCTGATTGTCATTATTTTGTCAGTTTTCTTTTTCATTTGGCGATTTATTTCATATCCCAGCCTGCCCAGAGCAACATCTTTTTGATTCATTCGTTTCCCATTTATTTTTAATCTTTTCTTCTCTTTCCTCTCCATGACTCAGCCTGTGTTTCCCATACTTTGTGCTTTTATTGTATTTGTAGCTATTTTTCGCTTGTTCAGCATCAACTACTGGAACTTTCAAAGGGCGTGAATACAGAGAGGCGGCTTCTGTCCCGAATGGGATGATGTCAGCAACGCAGCTTCTGAAAGCACATTTCGTTCCACTGACTTGATAACAATTAGGAATCACAAAACAAATTGGTCTGTTATATCTGTAAGATAGAGCTCTTGAATTTGTCCCCTGCAATTTGTTTCAACTTTATTCCACTTAGATCTTGCAATTTTATGGCAAATTGGTGTAGCTGTTCAAAACAAACACATTGCATGGTCCTGCAAGAAACAATTTAATGGCAGCCAGTGATCGTGAAATCACCACTTCAAATTAATTAGTAAGTCAACATCATTGCAGTTTGCAAAGCAATCCTTTTTACTTTCAGTTTTGGAAATATCTTTCATACTTGCAGCAATGCAGGTTAATTTCAAAGTACCATGTCAGCACTGCAAGAGTAACTACTGTGTAAATTTAGTGTAATACTGCTTTAATCTCAAGCATCATAAAACCAACAATATTAATTCTCCATTACCTGTCTCTATTGCAAGTATCATTTAATAAGGGATAGATGTCCTCTTTTTCTGTTCTACTCAACCTCTTTGATCTGAGTAGGGTTTCTTCCAGCTCTAACAATCACATCCTACAGCATGCCCTCCCAGGCTGTTCAGTTTTCTGAATATCACCATGATATATGACACTATATGAGATATATGTGAGAGAAATATATGTTTCATGGCAATTCAAGATTGAATACTTGAGCCTTAGTAGGAAATTAAAAAAAGATTCTGTCCCAGAATTTCAAGAAAGGATCACAGCCGTTGGTGTGATTTATAAGATAACTGAATGGTGCTTTCCAATCCAATTTCTCACGTAATACTTTTACTATAGTTTATTCATAGATTTTTTCCTTTGGTGACAGTATTAAATCTTGTAGTCTGATTTCCATTATAGCACAGGCTATTAAACTTCACATAAATACTTTTGCAGAGGCCAGTAACTCCTAAAGAAAATTTCTATCATGTCTTCCAAGAGATACCCACCACTGATTTTATAACATTAACAGTGGAAACCCCAACCTCTTTTGACAATTGTTCTTGTTGTTTATCAGCCTTGCTGTTAAAAAAGTAACAAAATAAAAATGTGCCAAATTTGTACTTTGAATATTTTTGGCTTTAATAACCAAGCACAGATTATTGTTTTGCTTGGTTCCACTGAGAAGCCTTTATTGTTTAGTATTGTTTCCCTTTGAAAGTGCTTATATAGTCTTATAAGGCCACCTTCTATTTGACAAGTTAAAGAAGTCCAATGTTTTCAGCATCTCGGGGTGTATTTTAGTGAATGGGCTATTTCTGATGAACAGCATTTAGTTTAGCACTGCCCACATGTTAACAATCATGGTGCAAAACTCTGCCAGATGTTGTATGTCTTCATTCAGTGCTCAACTCACTGGTTTAATACATAAGGACTTCTGGACATATAATTAATGTTCTTTGTTTTTCTGTAAGGTAAGACAATCTCTTACTGTATCCAGGCACACACAGAGGTGTCGTAGTGGTTAGTATGTTCCTGAGAAGTGTGAGAGTAGCAAACCAAAGGAAAATATCTGGCCTTCATCCTATATAGGTCAGGAATATATATATACAAAAAGAACTCATTTGAGGGCACCAGTATAAAATCTTGTTTGAGAGATTATATAAATCTATATAAACCTCTTTTGAGGGCACCAGAAAATCTTGATTGACAGAACTACACTACTGAAGGAGAAGTGTTCAGGAACACTGATGCATTGAGTATGCAACAAAGATGTCTGCTACAGTAAAATATTTTCTTCAACCTTGGAGTCACTTTTGTGATTCCTCTCTGCCCCTCTTTGTTCTTTCAACTATCTTTTTTAAAGTGTTGATATCACAACTGCATACACTAGGAATTTTGTGTAGAGATGTAAAATCATCTCCATATTCCCTGCTTATAGTTCTGTTTTTTACGCACCATAAACCTTTTGCTATAGCAAATCACACATGGAGACCATGCTGCCTCTCTACTAAAACCTCTCATTGTTTTCCAGGACACAGACTCTGTCCTGTTAAATAAGATCTACAGTCTTATTCCTCGTCATATGTCCTTCTAGCAGTTTGTGTTAAAGTACAATGTGTTTCATTGAGCTCAACTTTCTCCCTTGTAATCCAGAATACTCTGTTTGGGTGACTTGTTTTTCACACTTTTTACCACTTTGGACCATTCACAAATGTTAACACCACTGATGTTATTTTTTACTTATTTCTGCTAATCGATTGAAAATGATGAAGAACACAGAGCTGATGAAAACAAAGCTGATTAAGAACTAGAACTAATCACTAGAGAACCTTCCTAAAAATGTCATCATCAGTAATAACTCTCTGCTGACAAGTACTCTTTGAGTCCTGTGAGCCTGTTCTTAATCCATTTAAGATGTCCTTTATTGATACTGCATAGTCCTAATATTTTTATCAGCATGTCATTTATAGTAAATCAAATGCTTTGCAGAAGTCCATTATGTACTTACTTTTGTCAACTATAATTGTAAGAAGGAAATAAAATATATTTGACAAAGCCTATTTTTCATAAAATCACGTTTACCAAGCTTAATTATAAACCCTTCTCTTTTCATTTTTTATCAACAGAATCTTTATCATTTTTCCACTATTTTGCCAAGAACTTGTGTTATCTAGCAAGCCTCCTGTTACCTTCTCTCCCCCCCCGCCCCGAACATTTTGGATACTCATAAAATACTAGTATGTTTTTGATCTTCAGAATCATCCACATGCAAGGACTTACTCAAAACTGACATTTGCGGGACACAATCCTGAAAGTCATTGCTTTTAGGAATCCTGGGTGTAAGCTGTCCAGGTTTGCCAATGTGAAATATTCTTCTGCTAATAGATGTCATTTAACATGCACATTGGCTACTAATGGTGTGATTCATCTCACCTAAATTCATCTAAAATTAACTAAGTTACCTAGGAATCCCACAATAGAGAAAGAAAGGTAAGATCCCCCGTAGAGCCATTTGATGCCAATTATCCTGAAGAGAATCAAGTAAATATAAACATGTATCAGTAACATTGCTATAAATACACAGATATTAATAACACTAGGATAAAAAGCATTGCATTCATACACACCTATATTCTTGTATACAGTCCTGTGTAAAGGGAGTTTTCAGGAACTCTAAAACTGGAATGCGTATGTGACCAAGCAAACACCGTTTATGCCGTCAAGGACTATCATCTCGATGCCCGCTAAAGAACAACAGGCACCTTCTGTGGGAGTTGTAAGGGGGTCACATAACTTCAAACATGTACAGGATCTGTTGAAGCTGCCCCTAACTAACTGCACAGGTGGAGCTGTGGTTAGGCTGTGCCCACCTGCACTGCAGCAAGCGCCACCAGCTGTGCACCCTCCCCTGCTGCAGAACCCGGTGGGCAGAACCGGGCGCCGCGGTAGCCTGTACCGCTACAAAAGCAGGGATTGCTTTACGATCGTTAAAGGGCAACATGACATGCACGTATTGCCTGGTTCCCCACCTGAGGCCTGGTGGTAATTTGGCTGCTACAGTCCCAGGTACAGAGAGTGGAATAAACTCCCCTCTGGAGTACCTGCCCTTGACTGGAGACGTCTCCAGCGGCTGGACGCCTGGACGTGAACTAGAGTTAGTGGGACTCCCTTCACTCCAGCAGGCTGGAAAGTACTTTTTCCATCCTCATGTGCTATGACTAGATTCCTCTGCTTCCTTCAAATGGAAGGCAAAAACATTTATTGAACAAACAGTTTTTCCCCTTGCTCTTCAAAAATTTCCATCTCCTTGTGGCAACGGATACCAGTTACATTTATATAGTCTCCTTAATACCCTTGAGAAGGTATTATTTTTGTCCTCAGAACTTCCAAGCTCATTTGTTCTGATATCTTTATCTCTCCTTATCGACATTCCCTTTTTTCTAATCTGTAATTCATACTCACTAAAATTGGCATTTTAGGTTTTTTCCTTCCTTTAATTTCTTTCTCAATTTTTCCTTTAATTTCTTCCTTCACTTACCACTGAACAAAAATAAACTGCCAAACAACACTTACTTGACTTCTTACTTGACTGAGGAATCAATCTGGTAATGAGTTTATTTCACAAATTTAAGGGTTATTTTTTGTCCTAACCTAGTTTATCTCAGAAATTTTCTCAACTTCCGAAATTAATTTGCTATTTGAAGCATATATCCGCATATATATATATATATAAAGTGAATATATAATGCTGAATGGAACTGCCCATGGTTTGTTCATGATGAGTATAACACCACCACTGGTCCCAAGGTAACCATCAACTTCAAGTCCAGAGATTATTCATTTATCTTTAACTGCCACACTGGAGTTCAAAATAGACATGTGATTAAGAAACTAGGTAACTCATCCTGACTATATTACTATAGTGGATCAGACACTGGATTTCACTTACATCATAGTTAAAATTAGCTACTGTCTGTATATAGACAGCAGGTAGGTAGGGGACCAGCTCTCTCTTTCACCTCAGTCAAGTGAAGCTTTCTCAGAGAAACTGACTGCAAGATACCACAATTGCTGCGAGAGAACCACCAAACTGTTGGAAATCTCACTCGGAGAAACAACGGCCTTTCCTGCAGGAGGAGGAAGAGCTGCCCAGAATAATATTATGGTTGGTGAAAAAATGCTTCACACTTCTGAACGGCCTTGTCCCTTTGGGTCTGAAGTGAATAGGAAAAAGAAACAGAAGCATTTTGAGGCACAGCCTTCATTTCAAAGATGTTCCTTTGAGGTTTGTGGGAGGGATGTAGAAGGTAGTCAGCTCAGAGAGATCAAAGGCCTGCAAATATAAATCCTGAAGTGCAGCAAGTCAGATATACTCAAGTGAGACAGAGATTACTAGCTAAATTATTTAACAGTATGAGTAATGTTTCGACTTTGTGCTGCCACTTTTTATGGCATCTAAATCAATTTGTTTCTCTAAATAGATCCTGGTGCTTTGCTGCAGTAACTGGAAATCACTTTCACCTATTTCACTCTATCAGTAAAAAATGAAATTAGCTTTATCACTTCATCATAAGTTTCAGCAAATCATGTAATTGAGGAAGAATAAATTATTTGAAACTATGAAAGGGCCAAAGCTCTGTTGATCTCTCTGAGGCATTACAGAAACATTCTGTAACTTCAAAATAAGCCAGATTCTTCCTTTTTTCCTTGAGTCTTAAGCATGCCTTTCATTATTCACAGAACAACGAGATAAATAATGAAATAATGAGTCAGCTGTAACTTTCATTACTGAAACCCAGGGTCCACGACGACTATGTTTTCCCAGTACACCTAGGAATGTGGGGTTTACATCAGGAAGATATATTGTCATTGTACATAAAATAGGACTTTATTCTTCCTACAGAAGTCTGTAGGACTCCTCCACATCAGTACCACAGAGGCCTTTAACAGAAGAGCTGCAGCAAGTCCTGCCAAAGCACTTTACAATAATCTCTGTCTCAAAACTGTCTCTTCTCTTCTGCCAGAGGCTATTTCCCTCAGAGAAGAGTTGGCAGACTGCGGTATGGGCACATCCTTCAACTCCTCCAGAGCAAATCCTTGAACTATCAGCAGAGATGGGCTTGAGCCACAATACCAGGCTGCTAAGGGAAGGAGCTAAAGAGCGCTTACTTCTGCCAGCTTTGCAGCAGGGTGGCAACCTTTGGCGGGGCTGAGTAAGCCAGCCAGCCGGTGTATGGTGTCATCACCACCTCCCCAGCCAGATATTGCCCACATCCCTCTCGAGGCTGTACATCACAGCATTGCGGTTACAGCAAAACTACTTGTACGAGTACACAAGTCCCTGAAGTGGATGAAAAGGCATGCTGAACTACTGGGTCCAAAGGCAATTTGCCTTCGATTAGAAAAAGCATGGCTAAGAGATCCTGCTGGAGGCTGTCAGAGGGAATTGGGAGGCCCTGAGCAATGCTGGCTGAGGGCCTCTGGCTTCACACAGCTGATGTGCACACACAATGAGCACGCTGCTGTCATATCAAGTGAGTTAGCGCAGGCTCACTGTGCACGTGTGTACACCTTTGCAGAGCAGCTGTACAGCACGTGTGCAACAGCTGATATTCATGCATCAACTGTCAAGGCTGCCAGACATCTGGAAAAGCAACTGACATGAAAATAAAGGAAAAGCCATCTTCCAGCTATTTTTAGGGGACATGGTCCAGAGTCTGAAAGGATTCTCAAGACCCTTCAGGGACTTGGGCGCTGGGACTCAACAAGGCAGCTATGAAAATCATCCTTCTAGTATCCCAGGAGTGAAGAGGTCAATAATCTGATCCACATGCACTGATTCACATGCAGCTGGGACAGAAAGGTTAGAGAGAGACCTCTTTTTATGACAGCCCTCCTGTTACTGGTATCTTGGTACAGTTGATAAAGCATCACATCTAAAAGTGCAATGGCAACTAATAAAGTTTTGAGAAGGGAGGAGTTATGTGCATGTGCTCCTTGGGAGGCACCACTGCTGCCTTCTGCTTGATGCTCTGGTGATGTGAAGAATATGGCCTGTGCATGAACTGCTCTGTTGGTACGTGTTGCAGGTGTCTGCAAATATGAGATGACATTTACTCCACAATCATACCTGAAACACGCATCTCTCAGGTCTTCCCAAAAGTAAACCAGGATTATTATGAAGTCATATTATTGCTAAAATGCACAGATTCACTTACTTTAACCAGTGTGTGTCCTCATCAACACAGAGAAACCAACATGGCACTAGGATCACAGATGTTTTTCTCCTAGATCAACTAAGACACTTTTACGTGTTTGTTTAAGCAACTTAATATTCTTGTCTATACAGAGCAGTATTTATTCAATTGGCAAGACCATTTTAGACACACTATGTGTAAATAGACATTTTCACTTGAAGAACAATGAAATACTGTAATAGAGGGTATAAAATGTCATAAGTTCTAACAGAACTTACATGTCAGCAGCGTAAGTCAAAAAATGTGACTCGTCAGCTTTTAGCATCGTTTCCCAGAAACAGAAGAAAAAGAATGGAAATGCAGGGAACAGCTTGAAACACAGCTGAATGTATTTTAGAATAGGACCCTCATGCAAGACTGCACTCAGATTGTGTTAATGCTGCTGGCATTTGACAGAAGATTACAGATTGTTCACATGGAAAATTATGGTAATAAAAGGTAAGATGTGATTCTAAAGTGCTACAATGACATTAATACAAATTCATATGTGGACACTTTCATCATTAAAGAGGGCTTTTTTCCAGTTTTGGCATTAATTTCTTCAGAACTGATTTCAGCTAGACCAGAAAAAGCCACTCTCATACGGGAATATGCATCTATATAGACAGTTATATTAATACAGTTATGTTAGCTTAATTATGCCTCTGTAATTTCCAGAGAAAATTTTTCTGGATGGAAAGCAGTTGCGGTTGTTGTTATTAACATTAATTTTTATGATTTAATTGTGACTACAGAATTAGTATATTAGATGACATCCACCTACCTTTTCATTTGACTAACCTGTGAGTTTATATATCACACTTGCTTGTTTTTCTCAAATCTCAGTTCAAATCCAAATAATAGTTTCTCAGTTTCAAAAGACACGGTTTTTAACATCTCTAAGAAGAAATTAATATAAAGAATTGAATTTTGAGCAATTTCCTCTAATGAACTATTGTACAGATATGAAGTTTACTCTTTTTCCTAGTCAGTGATCCCTGGCAATAGGTATGGAAAAATTTAAAAGATACTATTCAAATGACAGATGACAGATAAAGTACAGTGAGGCAGATAAATGACCTTTGATGGCCTTTGACAAAAGACCAGTGTTCAAAACTGGGACTTCTTCTGTATTCAGTCCTACTCATCCTTTACCACCCCGAGATATAAAAAATGTTACTCACCCAGTTAGCTGAGTGTAAATATCTGTATGATAACATTATATATCTAACAGACAAAACATAAGCAATTAACACTGTACCATTCATATTTCATATAAATACAATAAAATTCACAAAATACTACCGTCATTATTCCTAATTCATGTCAAGTTATCTGGGGGTTTAAAACCTTACCCATCGCTGTCATAGCTAAACAATTTCCACTTGTAACCCAGATTTCCAGCAATGAATAACTTAGTGGGCTTCATTAAATATCTGGTCTTCCTCAGGTTTCAGTATATACATCTACCCTTACCCTTACTCTGTCTTTAACAGGCAGACCAGTTATCCTCAGGGTACTCGGCCTCCCGAGCTGGAAGACAGGGATGGCAAGCAGGATGAACCCCCCATAATCCAAGAGGAAGCGGTCAACGACCTGCTACGCCACCTGGATGCTCACAAGTCTATGGGGCCAGATGGGATCCACCCGAGGGTGCTGAGGGAGCTGGCGGAGGAGCTCGCCAAGCTGCTCTCCATCATTTATCAGCAGTCCTGGTTAACGGGGGAGGTCCCGGATGACTGGAGGCTGGCCAATGTGACGCCCATCT
>NW_008824196.1:3753146-3755882 GCF_000699105.1 Pygoscelis adeliae
GAACAGGCTGCCCAGGGAAGTGGTTGAGTCACCATCCCTGGAAGTATTTAAAAGACGTGTAGATGAAGTGCTTAGGGACATGGTTTAGTGGGCATGGTGGTTGTTGGGTTGACGGTTGGACGCGATGATCTTAGAGGTCTTTTCCAACCTTAATGATTCTATGATTCTATGATAGTGTATTTTTGTTACTATTATTATTTTGACTACAAAATTGAGGACTGGGTTAGCCAGGAGGTAGGCATGCAAAGAGGCTTCCTCAGGAAGAAAAATTGTGTGTGATTCTGAGGTTGTCCAATCTCCCAATTCTGTGTTCTTTATCTTCTGATTTGTAAGCTGCATCACCCCAGAGGAGATCAGCTGTCTTAGTAGTTCTTAGACTGAAATTCAGCCTTTGGTATAGTTTGGTCTTGATTTTTTAATCACTTTAAGGTGTAGCTCTGAGGCCTTCAAGCAATATGTGGAGTACCCTGGAACTACCTGAAGGCATTAAACACTGACTTGACATATGCACAGATGACTAACACCACTGAGGAAGCGAGCCTTTATATGTTGTACCAGGGGGAAGACAAGCACAACTTATACATCTCAGGAAATAAGTGATTTTAATGAAGATAGCACTGCAGTGTATTGCAATAAGCTGCAGCCAAAACCCAGTGGGTAGTTATCTGCAAAGCGTATTCCACACCTCTGCTCTGTTCAGGCTGTTATCTTTGTGTTCACTGCGCAGAGCAATGCTCTTCTTTGAATGATTGTTTTATTTTCTGGCTTCATCTGACCCTCAGTCCATTCCCCCAATCCATTCAGCCTAACAGATTTCCCTGAATTAAAAACAAACTCTCAAAGGATAAGAAGGATGATTAATCCCCACAAGCTCACAGTTCTCCATGGATATTTTTCTTGTGCTAACGATTTCCATTACCTTGATAAAACAATGCATTAATAAAGCAACAATAAGGCAAGAGAGCATATTGGCATTCCAATAAGCAGAAATGAAGAATAAATATTATAGTTCAATATATTAAAGAATTAAATACTAAGAGTCTTTTGGAAAACAAAAAAGATATAATGTGAAGAGATAAACAGGCTAGTTCTATGGGGACTGCCTGAGCCAAAGAATAAATTTCAACCTGAATCCTGCATTTAGTTCTGTGCCTACAAGAACAGGGCCTTTGCTATTGAATTCAACGCAGCCAGGATTTCACATAATGTGTAACCCTCTCTGTGATACATAATAAGCAAAAATATTATTCCTCCTTTTACATGTAGGTTCCACTTTGGCTACTTTTTAAAGACTGTTTATCTCTGAGAGCTCCTCTCTCCTACAGAGCCTCTGTTGACACCCCAGTTTGAGCACAGCTATTCTGGCACAGCAGTCTAGTGAAGATGCAGTGTGCATTTGTTGAAGAGGGGTTTTCTGTCAACTTGGTTATGTTTTTTTCCCCTGCAACATTAATCAAGCCAACAAAAGCTCTCTTCTGCAGCACAGCTCTATCGGCAAGGGAGTACGATTATTTTCACACTTGCAGCTGAAATAACTCTGCTGGCAAAACTCTGCAGTGCAGGTCAAATCTGAGAAACAGCTGAGGGAGACTGTATGACTGATAATAAATAATACATGCTCTGAAAGCCATTGCAAGTTATTTAGTTTGTCGGATTTAACGGGACATAGCTGTCCCATGACAGGTTTTCACTCTTGCTGATAATCCAGTTTCTGTGCAGTCTGCATAACGGTGCCGGGTAGTAACAAAATAGAAACCATTATAATGAGTTAATACAGTACCATTTGCACAGAGTGCATTTATGATTGCAGTCAGTTCCCTCTAAGCTGCCAAAGAGAAATCTCACAGCTGTAAGCAAGTTTACTATTCACATTATAAGCACCGTCTCATCAGCCTCCCTTGTGTACAAGATAGGCAGCTCTTCTTAAACTCCTTTCCCATGGGCACCTCTACACAGATTCTGCAGGCAGACATGGTCCAGAGAGCCATCTCCAAGCTAGAAGCTATGTAAAGCTGTTGTCAAGGAGCAAAGCTAATAAACCCTGTGAGAGTATATCAGCTTGGACACAACAATGTGCTAAAACATCAGCATGGCTCCCAGTTGACTTAGAATGTGATGAGAGTGAGTTCATACCTGCCTGTAAAAGACTGTAGGGTTGTTTAAATCTCTGGAGAACAGGATGCTCACTGAAACTTTCTCAAATACTTTGAATGTTCAGGACATAATGAAAATCAGGGGGGTCTGCCACACAGCTGGATAACCCTTCGCATATTTTGGGATTCATCACAATACAAGCAGCTGGAATAAATTCCATTACAGATGGGGCCATATATGCTATTTAAAGACCTTGGTTTTGAGGTCTTAAGATTATGCAAACTTTAATTGCTTACAAGGAAATTTTCCCATGTCTGGTGTTTGCACAATGCTATTTCTTTGGAAAGTTTCAGCCCTAACGATTCAGATATTTCTGAGAATAAAGCTAGGGAATCACACTGTTTTACCCATGTTAAAATACAGTCCTGTCAGACTTTTCATAGAATCATAGAATCACAGAATAGTTTGGGTTGGAAGGGACCTCTAAAGGTCATCTATCCCAACCCCCCTGCCGTGGGCAGGGACATCTTCAACTAGATCAGGTTGCTCACAGCCCCGTCCAACCTCACCTTGAATGTTTCCAGGGATGGGGCATCCACCACCTCTCTGGGCAACCTGTGCCAGTGTTTCACCACCCTCAGC
>NW_008824196.1:3756204-3765771 GCF_000699105.1 Pygoscelis adeliae
CTCCAACAGGTCCATGTCTTTCCTGTGCTGAGGACTCCAGAGCTGGACGCAGTACTCCAGGTGGGGTCTCACCAGAGCAGAGTAGAGGGGCAGAATCACCTCCCTCGACCTGCCGGCCACGCTTCTTCTGATGCAGCCCAGGATACGGTTGGCCTTCTGGGCTGTGAGCGCACATTGCTGGCTCATGTCCAGCTTTTCATCCACCATTGGATGAAAACATTGAACATTCTGTTTTGTCCAGGTTTTAGTGCAGGAGCTTGATCTTTATTTAGGGCTTAATTTTTTGTCAGAGAAGAGTCTTTTACAACCTAGTAAAAATCTGACAACTGGCCAGTGTGAAAAACATAATCTCAGATTGCACATACTGGTAAAGCCTCATTAGAAAACTAACTACAATCCATAAAAAGTCTAATGTCACTGAATAGCCAAACCACTTGCAGCTCCTCAGACTGACCAAACTGCCTGTGTGCCACCTATGGGAGACTGTATTTCAGAAAGACTTTGTATCTTCTGCTCCCCTTCCTTTGGTGTGCAGCCAGGGGCTAGAACATAGAGAAGGAAACTCTCCTCTGTACTCAGGAGGGAATTGACCTCATTAACTTTAGTGATTTAAATCTTAGCTTTCTAGTCTACAAAAATTATCAAAGTTCACTCTATGAAGACACTGCTGAGAATTTTTCCTTTCTGAAAATCCTAGATGTCCATCTTCAGATGGGACACATATTACCCTCTGGAGATGACTATTTTCCTCCAGCGACTAGAAAGAGAACTTACACATCTAGCTTAGACTAGATGTCTCATTTGTAAATAGTTATGGAAAAGCAGGATGAATCTCACTTTAGATAAGCCTTGCTTATTCTGCACATTGAATGGGACGGTGAGGTTGTAACTGAAGACTATCTTAGAACACAAGCACAAGAGGCCATCAACTGAGATTACAAAGACTTCTGCCATTCCTGACTGCTGGGATCCTGACACCCTGATCTCAGCAGTGTTCCTCTAACTGTTCTTGTGTAGGTAATGTAGCTCCTGCTGCTGAGAGCATTTACCTTCTGATGACTATATATGACCATTCACAAAGTATGTTTAAGCTTATAAATCCATTAAAGAAGATTTCTTCTTCTGAACAGTGTTCTTTTTAACCTTTGTTCAGTTACACCTACATTGGAATTGGGTGCTGCATTACCCTTACTTCTGGAGCTGCGCTACCTCAGGAAAATCCCTTTCCCAGCACCTGTTAGTGCTGATAAATTACATTCTTGAAAAACCAGATCCTCAAGACATCACTGATTGTTATTTAGTCCTTATTGTACCGTACAAAAGACACGTAATATGCGCACATTATGACAGAAACATTCACCTGTAGCAAGTGACTTCAGAGTTTTTGCTCAACCTCCACAATGTATTTTGTATTTAATGTAATACAGAAGAAATGAACTTGTACTCTGCTGTAGAACAGACACAGTACAAGCTGTAGAAGCTTTCCCATGCCAGTGATTTCTTCCAACCCTATCTCAACACAGGTGAGGAAAAAAGTAGTTTTCTTCCACGTCAATGCGGACCTTGAATGCTGTTCAAGGCAGCTAACGCAACTGTGAAAAGATGTCTACTGGCCATCAAAGGAAAGCCCATACATATCTGTAACGGCCCTGAGTGCATTGATAAGCTTTACTGGCCCTGCCCAGCGCCCCCACGGCCTCCCCCAACCCTGCCCATGGGATCAGGAGCCCCACTTCAGCCCAGCCTGGGGCCACCAGTCCCTGCGCCAGTGATGCCGCAAGCTTGCTGGTCTCCAGCTTCCCGCATCCCTGCCTTGCTTGGTCACATCACTGCCCTTAGCTCCTGACTGCCTGTCCCTGGGGGAGCACCTGACCCTTGCTGCTCACTGACAGTACCTTCCAGTGGCCTGAAAAACACCTTGCTGACATTGATAGGTTTCAGATACTACCGTATTCACGTATAAGTGAGTGTCGTGGTTTAACCTCAGCCGGCAACTAAGCACCACACGGCCACTCGCTTCACTCCCCCCGCAGTGGGATGGGGGAGAGAATCGGAAGGGTAAAAGTGAGAAAACTCGTGGGTTGAGGTAAAGACAGTTTAATAGGTAAAGCAAAAGCCACGTGCGCAAGCAAAGCAAAACCAGGAATTCATTCACTACTTCCCGTGGGCAGGCAGGTGTTCAGCCATCTCCAGGACAGCAGGGCTCCATCATGCGTAACGGTGACTTGGGAAGACAAACGCCATCACTCCGAACGTCCCCCCCTTCCTTCTTCTTCCCCCAGCTTTATATACTGAGCATGACGTCCCATGGTATGGAATGTCCCTGGGGCCAGTTTGGGTCAGCTGTCCTGGCTGTGCCCCCTCCCAGCTTCTTGTGCACCTCCAGCCTTCTCAGTCGGCAGAGCATGGGAAGCTGGAAAGTCCTTGCCTAGTGTAAGCACTGCCTAGCAACTGCTAAAACATCGGTGTGTTATCAACATTGTTCTCATCCCAAATCCAAAACACAGCACTGTACCAGCTAGTAGGAAGGAAATTAACTCTATCCCTGCCCAAACCAGGACAGTGAGCCAGCGATTTTGAAAGAATGACTTCCTTATCGCTTTCTGCAATTATTAAAAATTATTGTGATTTTATTAAGAATCTTATTAAGAATATTTGTTGTTCCCTTAGACTCTCATGGATTGCATTCATTTTCTGAGAAGTATGGCTTCCAATTAAGAAAAAGATGAGAAGCGAGATTCTGATTCTTGTAGAAGCCTAAAAATATAAATGTCTAATTGCTTGCTAACCATAAGGCAAACAAACCCCTTATGATATTTTAAAACATAATACATTAACTTCTAAATTGCATTAACTGAAACTAGTTGAAGGTGTGGTTGATTATCAGGTATTTTGGAATGTTTAGGCTCCTTTAGGTAAAGGGAAGGGATGACTCTTTTTCATTAATGTGGAGAATATTTATCATTTCTAAAAAACTTACTGTGGGATTTTGTTGGGCTGAGTAAGGTGGCTGCTCAGGGCATTAGTTTAAAAGAAAAAATAAATTGGTCTAGTTTTTAAAAGGTAGAAGAATAAAAATGTGCAAAAATCCTCTTGGATGGAAAACTGCTGGTGTTGATTTGAACCAAATGTTCCTATATTTGCTTCTTAATTTGTTTTCTTTGCAGAAAAAAAATTCATTTTCCATCCATTAATACTGCTAGGAAGGAACTTAATCTTTCCAAAGGGTTGCTAATGTTTCTATGTGTGTAGAATAAATATAATATCACCCCCTATCACAGTCTGTCAGCCTCATTAAGGAGACATGCTGGGGATAGCATCTTGGCAAACTCATTAGGAATTTATTGTTGCAATCAAATTTGTCCTGTCCTTAGTTGCCAGGCACATTATAATAGGGAGAACAAAACCTTGTAACTGTTCTTCCCCATTTATTAAATTTTGTACTGAATGCACCATCTTTGTTTTACAGGAAGCCATCCACAAAGGCCAATGGAGTGTAAAAATGCTCGTGCTGAAAAGAATTTCATTAGTCAGTGCTGGACATAGTTCAGCATTATTTCTTTGAAATTGCCATACTGTAACTCCAAGTGACAAAACAGAGATGCAGGCAGACTGTTGCTTTTGATTTTCTCTATACTATAAAAAGTGCAGAAAACCACAACTGTATGTTTGAAGAAGTCAGAAACATTCAGGGACTTTGTGTCAGTAGGATACCTGACCTCTAGGTTAAAGTAATTTTTGTGGGTGGCTATTGGTGACACAATACTCCCAAAACCTTTGTCGCTTGTGTGTCTCGTAAGTCCGTCGATGCTGATGCACCTCAGAGTTCATTTCCACAAGGTGGGTCAGTAAAAACTCATTGCTGCCACTATGGGTGAGGTCCTGAGGAGCGTCAGAGCAGGAATAAGGTAAGGGAGCGGGGAGGATGGACCAGATGGTCAGAACTGGGGAAGGGCTGGAAGAGGGAAGATGGAGAAAGGAGGCTGAGGTAAGAGAAAAGGAGAGAGGAGAACTGGAGAGAGGGGGAACTGGAAGACAAAAAGGTGAAGGAAGCTCTCCTCCTTTCAGTCACAGCAAGTAATCAGCTCAGCTGTCCATGGAACCGAACCTTTGATTTAAGTCTTAAAGTTTGAAAGCATTGGTCTTCTGGTATTATTAGATAGGTGTTTTCCAAAATGACTTTGATCTAGAGATTTTAAAGAACACTGTGGGATCAATTTTGCGCGAAAATTTAAGTTCTGAACATTTTAAGAACAAACATTTGCACACCCTGAGAGCAACAGAAAAGATTAACATTTTTCTGTGATGCATATATAAATTCAATTAAACCCAACAACTTTCTGTCTTTTGTGTGTGTGTGTGTGTGTGAAGCCTAAAGACTAGTTGAGAAGAAACAGATCGTTTTGTTTATATTCATTGCATGGCACAAAGTGAACACAAGGATAAATAATGGAAGAAAATATTGTTAGCATCATGCATTGCAATAACTTCAGAAGCCATCTGTAACAGAAATTTTTTTCTTGAATAATATGAATTTTAACCTGATAGTTTTCAGAACTAATCATCTGCATGACTTGAACTGAAATCATTAGCCAAATGCAACTATGGTATAAATTTATAGAGAGTTCCCAGAAGAAATCAAAGTTGGTTTATATTGTCTTAAACGGCCAATACAAATGTTCTCATTAATTTCTCATATTTGGAAAGAATCAAACCTAAGAACAAATTCATTGACTTTGAATCACTATTCAGCTGCAAAACAAATTACTTCCTATGTGTATATTTTAAATCCTGTATTTAATAATGAGCATATGCTGGAAAGCAATCCAACACAACAGTAATAAGAACTTTATTTTTACACTATCTGTTTGCTTAATGGAGATCTGAAATACACCATTTCAGACAGAAATACAAAAATGTTTATTTTCCAGCCAAATATTAATTTGTCCCCATATGTTGCATTATTGCTGACAAATTGGGCATAATGTAATATAAATGCAACTGTGGAAGCATTCAAATGTCTGCTTACTTGGCCTGATTCAGACTCGTTAAAGAAATTCTAAAAATGAAAGCTGCTATACCTTTTATTGATCAGTCACCATTTTAAATCGGATTTCAAGGACATATTCAAAGTGTTGTGTTAGCAAAAATTACACTCTTTTGTGTATATAGTGAATTTGATACAGTGAATTTGGTAAAATCACAAGTATCAGGAAGAAAAATACAATTTTGATCTCCCTGGTTCACCTGACACAGTAGTTTAAACTGTTTTCCTCTTAAAAGCCTTCCTCCCGTCTCCTTAAGAGTCTGGATACAGTAACCGATTGTATGACAGTACAAATTTCATGCCATTTTTCCTTGGGGAAACAACAAATGTTGTGGTTTATCAAATACTTTGGATAAAATACTATTACTAACACATTGGAAGAGCATGATAATACTTCACTTTTCATTATAAAAGTTTGGTATTTTACTAGCCCTGAGTTTAAAAGGGCCACCTCACAGCTGAAGTGTAACAGCTGACAATGTATGTACTGCTAGAGGGCTGGAAAGCAAAATAGAATGTGTTTACACAAAACTGCCACTGAATGTTTATATAAACTTGTTTCACTTGGCACTGCAACAGATGATAAGAAAAGTGCTTCATTAAACCACCAAAGTTGCACTGAGGGAATGATATGTAACAGCAAAGGGCCGGGAAAATGCAGCTGTTCCTTTTGAAGGCTGTCGGTGGGAATGCTCTAGGTCCACAAAGTCCATTTCTTGGCAGGAGGCTGTTCAGGGAAGCTCGGAGCCAACAAACAGAAAGCATCTACTACAGAATACAGTGCGCTGCCTATAGGAGCTGTTCATAAAGTTAACTGGCTATCTAATTCATCGGGACTGTACACCACAATAGCTAACAATGTAATATTACGTGGCTTTATCATCTCTCTCTCTCTCTCTTTTCCCCATCCTTCTCTTAACACCTCACTACCTTGTATGCAGTGGCATTAAAGAGAGTGATGAGGTTGTCCTCAATCAATCTGTAAGCCCCCTCTTCTAGCAGGTAAACAGACATATCGGGGATACCTGTCACCTTCTTTCTAAAGAATTTTGTCTTGCCAACCAGATGGAGGTCTGCATTCCATTTAATAAAACAGAGACCAAGTAAGATTTAAAATGGAGAGATCCTTACAGCCACAAGACTTCTAGACGTCACGTAAAGGGAAAGGGAAAGATAAACCACTAAGGATTCTCTCGGCTCTCCCAAGCAGTAGAAATGTATCTATTGCCATAAGTAGGTGAAATCCTACTGTTTGCTGGCACATAAATAAGAAAAAACAATAATATTACAAGGAGACATTTGAATGATAATTATTTCAGTGTGAACTATCAGCTTTTCTTTTTCTCAGCAGAAGAAAGGAAGTATCTGGAAACATTTGAGAAAGACCATATGCAAATCTCAGGTAATGTGCTGTTTTCTTTTTGTTGGCATTATGTATAAATCCTATTTTTCATAAAATGAGACCTTGAGCCATTGTTTTTTTGTTCTTGTTTGCCTGTTTTTTCAAGAAAGTAATGTTTCTTTGGTATTTCTGTTGCCAAAAGATCATGGCATGCATCTCAGAACCAATTTTTTGTTTGCAGAGTAGGCACAGGTGATGGCTTCGTTCTAAACTCAAAACTCAAAGGGTCAGTGCAGTGTTGGTTCCCTGGTGTTGCCTTTTACTGCAGACTGCAAAGCCTCAACTCTGGCCAGACCTGCAGGCAGGGAGGGGTGGAACTACCTCATGACAGATACGTAAGATGAATACGTGTGGAACCAAAATTTCCTCCTCCAGTAATCTAAGATGCTGATCTATGTGAGAAACTTATACCAGCACTTGACAGCCAAATACCCAGCTTAAAAGAACCATACAGGTTAAGAACAACAGTAAGTTTTTATTGCATGGCAACTGAGATGACAGGTTGTTGGTAGACATGTTGGTAGTGAGCTGGGTTACTGGAGATTTGGCAGGATACAGGAACCCAGTGAGTTTTAAAGTTGTAAATATTCTTAAAATACCTGTGGACTGGGAATATACGGAATTATTTAATCATAAACATATTATTTAAATATAATATCTCTTGAAAAAACTGCTTTGAGGTTTATTGGTAGAAACTTCTATCTAAGAAACCAACAAGACTTCAAGAAAGCACCTAGTAATCGTAATCCTCCTGCCCCATTTCAAGATCAATGATACTGTCATTCCTGTCAGGCTAGTCTATCCTATTCTTAAAAAGAATCCATGATGGAGACTCTGCAAGCTATCCAGGCAATTAATGCCACGGTTTTATTAAGCTTACCATGAGAAAGACTTTCCCAATACCTAACATAAATCTCTTCTGCTCCTCTCCCTGTCCACCAAGGACCTGGAAAATTGACTATTCGCTTCTTCTTTAGAAGAGTCTTTATGTATTTCATGACTGCTATCACATCTCCCTTCAGTTTTTTCCTCTGTAGTCTAAGCAATCCCAGCTCTTTCAGTCTTTCCTGGTAAGCCACGCTTCTTAGATGTCTGATCATTTTCACTGATCTCCTTTAAACTCTTTCCAAGTGTCCTACATTTTTTTCTTGAGAACCTGGATATGGTACTCCAGCAGAAGCCTTAACAGTGATGAGCAGAACGGAAAAGAGACTTTTTACGTCCTTCAATCTACTACTGTTTACAAGTCCCAATATGAATTTCAGGTTAGCCTCACATTCAGCTTGTGATCTAGCATATCATGACCCCTCCCTAGATCGTCCTCTGAAGAACTGATATACCATACCATATTTAAGCAGGTGATTATTCCTGCCTAAGTGTACTACTTTTCATTTGTTTCTATAGAATCTCATCCTCTGTTTTTTCAGTTTATCAAGATTATTGTTCATTCTAATCGTGTCCTCAAGCATACTTGCAATTTCTCCACATATTATCTGACAATGTAATAAGCATATTTTCCATTTTATCACTCACTGAATGGACCAGGACTACAGACAAATCCACCAGAAGCTCTTTTGACAGTGAGATATTGATAACTACTCTCCACGCATCTCTTGCTCTTCCTCTTCATTAAGTGGTAGAAAGACCATTCCTAGGCCTTCCTCTAATCATTAACATGTTTCTAGAACAACTACTTGTTACCCTTTATGTTGCTTCTGCTCTCTGCATATTGCTGTTCCATAACCCTTCTGGTTAGATCCCTCTCGCCACTGGATCCAGCTCCAACATGGTTATGAGTTACAAAAAAAGACCCTTTCTCAGGGTTGCTGGATATTACAAAGTTAAAGCAAGGTGAGAAGGGCATATCTTTACCAAAAATTAGCTTGAACTTTAAATCTACTTTTGCTCCTGCTCCTGACCACAAATCAGTTATTTGTTAATATGGATGTTAGCTATGTAGAAACAAGCTAGCATTATCCAAATAGCAATAATCCTCCAGTGACATCCTATGATTTCCTCAGATATCTAGGATCCACAGCTAAGGCATTTCAAAATTAACTGTGTATGAATACCTGCAAGTCACTGGCTCTTTGCAATGCCTAGAAGGATAAGCCTCAGAGCCGAAGGCAAATGATTGCATCACTGATGCTGATACAGAAGCTCAAACCTTATGACTTCATGCAGGCTTGGGTGCAGTGAACTGAAAGCCTTTCATTCACTAACACGCTTACTCACTAACACAAGGAGTTAGCACTTCACCAGGGGGTCCTCTGCTTGCTGTCTTTCCCAACAGTAATAGTCACAGCTTTTCTGACATTAAAATCTCTCTCATTGCATCTTTTTGACCATTCAGTTAGGTTAGTCATGGGTAGCTGTGAAACAATTGCTGATTTAAACTGGACAATGAGTCCAGTGTGGGCACAATTTAGATGTCAGGGCCTGGAGTGCCCCAGCACCTTGCAACACCTGCACCAGGAGAGGGGGTCGGCTCTGAGATGATGGTGGTAGTGAAAGCCGTGGGCCAGTGAGGAAGAGCATTGGGAAGCCTTGTCAGAGGCCTCTGCCCCAGGCCAGGAGGCTGCGGGGGGAGGTGTCTGACCCCCCCGCCACCTACAGCTCTTGCTCCCTGGTCCTCATCTGGTGGCAGCCACCTGCTGCACCCTGGTTCTGTAAATCAGGCCTATACCCTCGTATTGCAGCTAGACCTGTTCTACATGTACTCCATTCCTCCTACCTGTCTCTTCTCTTTTTCTCAAAACATGTACAATTTGTTTCAAAACAAAAGACCTGGCCCAGTCCTATGTTTCAGACCCACTGCTATAGTCTTTACCCCTGCAAAACTCTTATTTACATGAAATAATTGGTCTGGAGACAGAAGCACAAACTAGCTGAGGCAGGAAAGTGACTCTGGAGATAGTCTAGTCCAAACCTCTGCTCAGAGCAGGTTGCTCAAGGCCATGTCCAGTCAGGTTTTGAATATCTCTGAGGATGAAGACTCCACAGCCTCTCTGGGCAGCCTCTGCCAGTGTTAGACAACCCTCACCATAAAAAAAGGTTTTTCTTATATTTAAATGGAATTTCCTGTATTTCAGTTTCATAGAATCATAGAATCATAGAA
>NW_008824196.1:3766628-3774965 GCF_000699105.1 Pygoscelis adeliae
TCTCCAGGCTGAGCAGTCCCAGCTCTCTCAGCCTCTCCCCGTATGACAGATGCTCCAGTCCCTCAGTCATCTTCATGGCCCTTCACTGGACTCTCCAGTTAAGTCCATGTCTCCCTCGTACGGTGAAGAACTGAGCTGGACCCAGCACTCCACATGTGTCTCACCAGGGCTGAGCTGAGGGAAAGGATCACCTCCCTCTATCAGCCGCAGATGATGCTCTGCCTAATGCAGACCAGGATGCTGTTGGCCGCCTTTGCCACAAGGGCACATGGCTGGTTGATGGGCAGGCAGGCATTCACCAGGACTCCCAGGTCCTTTTCTGCCAAGCTGCTTTCCAGGAGGTCGGTTGTATGGCGTTATTCCTCCCCAGGGGCAGGACTTGTCATTTCTCTTTGTTCAGCTTCATGAGACTCGTGTTGGCCCATCAGTCCAGCTTGCCAGTGTCCCTCTGAATGGCAGGACACCCATCTGGTCTCTCAGTCACTCATCCCAGAGACCTATTCTTCTGCCCAGAAAAGAAGTGGGGTCTTCTAATAAGGTCTCTCCTTTAGCAGAATTATAGCACAACGGAGGATTTTGTCGTCATTGTGTTGTGAGTAAATTCAAGACATGTACTTGGAGGATCGTACAGAATAAATATAATTCTCCTCAGACTTCTGTTAACAACCAGAAGGCACATACTGCTGCATCTTATAAGATCATGTCAGTGGAATTCTGACAGCCTGAAGTAACAAAGTGCTAAATAAGTCAATTTCCAGTCATTCAAATTTATGTTGGATTTTATACTTGGGATATTTGCTCTTTTTGTGTGCTCATCATGCCACTAAATGTGTGTATCAACTATATATTACAAACAGCAAAACAGACTTTAAGAAAAAAAAAAGCATTGCAAGGATGCTATTTGGTTGAGGTGTTCTGGAGAGACACTATAAACCACAGAAAAGAAATCTGAGTTGCTTGTGATGTTACAGGGATGCCGAGATTGCTAGAGCAGCCCTGTTAAACATAGTTGCTTATTTATTTTTTATAACAAATGGACTTTTAAAAGCTTTTTATGGTGTTATAAAATGAAAAGTCACTCATATATTTCCTATTCTTCCTCTCTTCTTAACAGTACGGAAATAAATTCCAAATTCACAGGGCAGAGTCTAACAGTGTGAATCCAAAATCCACAAATATCACAGGAACTGGAATTTTCCTAACAGTTGTCAGACTCTCTTTTAAGAACGGTATTATTTCATCAGCTATTTGTTTTTCTTCCAGGATGTTAGTCTGAATATTCTCACATTCTTTTCCAGTGAGAAACAAAGCTACTCAGCAACCCTGATTAGAAAGTTGCTTATTTTGTTGCCCCAGTAGGGGTCCAGGCACAGAATCTGCAGTTCCAAGGCTTACCACTGTCTTAACTTGCAGACTCATGTCATACAATGCTGAGGGTTTTGTGGTTGCTAATGTGTCGGGAAGAACTGCGCAGTTAAAGAACCCAGTTTGTTTTTATGTATTTCCCTTCATTTGTTTCTTTTTCTTTTTCCCTTTATTTATTTCAACACCACAGAAGAAATTCCGAGAGATATAAATGCTCAGGATCAGAAAAATAATTATGGCACTTTCGTTGGCCACATGGAGGCCACCAAACAAACTAAACTATACACTATAAAAACAACGGTATAGGACTTACAGGCAGCCTGCTCTCCTTACTGCAGGTTATAGAATAGAAATACACTTGCAATTACTTTGTAATATTTGGCTTTGATCAATAGCACACTTGTGTGATCTACAGCGATTCAGGTGAATACCTTCACAGATGCAAAATGGTGCTTTCTAAACAATTCGTAATACAACTGGAACACACATGAAATCCTGTCAGCGTTTGGGAAGGGAGTGTAGCAAATCATAAATTAATTTCTGAAAGCACAAAGCCATTTAGATGTGAGCAGTCAGCCATTCAGAACACTAAACATTCCAATGTCGCTGTACTGGAATAATAAAGGATTATAAAAAAAATTAAAGTATTTGAATCGAGTTAATGTATTACACAGCGATATTTAAATGCACTTGAAAATAGCCCGAGAGTGTGTAATACATTAATGTGGTGCAAATTCACATAATGCAGCAAGCAGCTGCTTAGTGAAGCCTGTCTGCTGATGTGAAGATTTTGCGAGGCAGTGCTTCAGTGCAGAAGCAGGGTTAGGGGTCATGACGAGGCACCATGCTCGGCTCCCTGGGAACATCACTCATCGGTGCTGCCATTACAGACCAACTCCCCTGCCTGATTAAGAGGCAACTTTAATGGGCCCTAACGAGAAGCTATCCTAGCCCTACAGGGCTGAAAGGAATGCTTCTCCAGCCCAAGATCTCGAGGCAGAGGGACTGGAGGGGAGAAATGGCTGAATATGCTGGAAAATATCGTACAATTCCCCACAGCAGTTATTGCTTCTTTGTGCCATCAGAAGTTTCAAAACCAGATGGCAAAACAAGGGAAGTTTTCCTGTTATCAGAATAGCCCTTTCAGTGCTGAAATCTGTCATTTGTCAGGAGATGAGAAAAAGTTACGGAGCAGGAAATGTTGAGTAATGAGGACATTGGATCTGTGTCTGACATAGCACGTTAGAAACCTCTTGGTTTTACCTTTGTTTGCTTTGTTCAATGAGTACGAGATAATAAACCAGTTACGTTTATGTGAAAGTGTGACATCCAGGGAAGTGCTCTAGTGCAAGGTACAATTTAGCTGTGCAAACACAATGCACAGCATAAACAGGAAAACTTAATATGTGAATTTGAGAGACAGCACCCATAATAAACACGCACTATTCTTGGCAGTAAATGATACTTTATATTTTTCCCCTTTCCTTGTTTGAAGGAAGTTTTGTATTTAAAAGTATCTTTACTTGTATCACATTATACACATAAAAAAGAAGACTTTGTAAGGCACATTTTCTTCATATGTTTACATTGTGTCTAAATTTAGGGTATACACTATATTTTTCTAGAAAACAGTATAGTATCACAGTTGTTGTGCTAGCCACAACTCTGCTTCCTTTCATTTTTTTAAGTCTTGTCAGTTCTTTTATTGAGATAGGCTTTGGACTTCCATCTCCCTTCAGCTGGAATCCTTGTTTCTCCCACTCCTTGTTCTGCTCCTGGGCTGCGTGATAGTGATGAATATTTCACCCCAGAACAGTCTTGCTGTATTCTCACTTTTGTACCTCTTCTGTTCCGGATTTAGGAATGGACCTCCTAAAGGTACCTTGGGGTTACAAGCCTATGACAATCTTTCTAAAAACAAATGACGGTTTACTCTCAGAGATGAAAGCAGATACGACATTAAATTTCAAAATTATTTATATTCCACAACAGAAGTCAGGGGGAAACTGAGGCTTAAGTCTTCTTCATGAAAACTAAGAGTCATTCAGCTTAACAGGAAGTTAAGACCTTCAGGTGGTAGATGGGTTTACTACTGCTGTTCTGGTGAATACTTAACTATATTTATTTATATAAAGTGAGACATCTCCAAGAAGTGGGACCCAAATGTTTCCCCACTTCATATATGGGAAGTAGAAGAACAGAGATTTGAATTTGTTTTCAAAAATCCAAGGGAAGTACCTACACAGTAAAACTATTACCCACACTAATGAGTCTCTGTCTGGAAATCCCACCTTGGAACCAAGATACCTCTCCCAATTTAAATCTTATTAAAGTATATCCTTAAAAATTGATTCATTTCTGAGGAGGAAGTCTACATAACTGTAAGATTCCACAATGAGTTCTACTTAAGGATTGGTCTGCTTTTATGCCTCCACTCCTTTCAGCAAGGCTCAATGACAGTTTGCTCTCTTCCAATATAGCTGTTACGTTTCTTGTCCTCCATTCACAGAGTCTTTTTTAACTTTTTTATTGCCCTTTTAGGCTTTTGGCTCTAAGCCTTCACAAACAAACTGTGCAATGCGTCTGGAATCAAGGAAGAAAATACTGCATAATTATTAAGTTAAATATTGTCTCTTAAGCCTTATAAAGAAATTTTTCATCTACTGCCTTTCCTGGTTATTTCCCAACCACCTGCTATTAAGTTAAATAGATATGGTCAAATACCACATATTCAAACAACCTGTGGCAAGCACTCATAAATCATTACAGAAAAACTCCCTGCCTTCCAAAGAAAGGCAGATGCAAATTCACAACTCTTGGAAACCTAACCTACAATGGTGTGTGCCTGTCCCCATTGCCCAGCCAAACTGCGGGGAGATTGTTGAATTCCAGGCATCCGCATAGCTTGTACCTGGCTGGGAGTTTCCTTCATTCCTTAAAGATTAATTTAAAAATTGTCAAAGCTTCTCCTTTCTCCATAACAGAGTTTCTGAGTCAGATTTTGCGTCTCTGCCTATCCTGATTAGCTGCCTTTGATACAGACTTGCCAAATCCAAGCTTTCCACCACAAGAACTGTACTTTTGCTGTACTTTCTTTCATATTCACCTGCCTCCTAATGAATCTGAGCTTCCACACAAGTTGCTGAACAGCCCCTTCCCACAGGTAGTTTAGGAAGTGGTGGCAACAGGTCCCTTTCCTTCTGCTAACTCTCTGGTGCTCTTTCTCAGGCCTTGCCTGCACATACGCCTTTGACTTCTCCTCCTCTTTTCTTCACGTGGTGCACATCTCCTGTTTCCAGATTTCCAGGGGTCTGCAAGATGCTCATGGGGAGATGTCAGAGGTGCGTGGAAGAGCTGGGTAGTTCCCCACAAACAAATTTCAGGGGTGTGTATGGACACTGGAGCTCTCACCTTTAAGCTCATCATTGAGAAGGATCACAGTCTGCCATTTTGCTTGCTGTGTGAACCAAGGTATTTGGAAGAAATCAGACTGATGCCACGGTTGATGGGAATAACAGGGAATGGGGACCCCTGGAAAGTGCTTTGTCATTAGGCATCATGGCATTAGAATCTGGTGTCAAGACATTGAAGAAAATGTTAAGCCCTAGATTCAGGATGGGCCAACCTTGGCAGCATTGGGATTAGGAGCCAAACCCGATGGTGACTCAGCCATATACACGTCCTGAACTCCAAATGCCGCAGCAGCCTATGGCCTTACCTCCGCACGAGCAGTTGCTTCCCCCCTTTCATTCTCTCTAACAGCAACAGCAATTTGCCAAACAATTTCCAGGTTACAGCCAACTATGGGGAAAGGACAGGAAGGGGGACCCAGAACAGCTGCTGCTCCACACAGTAGAAGGAAGAGGCTGAGATGCGGCAAGTGGACTGCCTCTGCTGCTGTCTTGTGAGAGGGCCAGAATGAGCCACTAGATACTCCCACTCTCACTTACCAGCAAGGACAACAGCATCGCCAGTACCTGCATTAGGCTGTGGCAGGCAGGAAGAGAAATTCAGCCTTTTACATGAAAATTGGTCCAAATCACCTACAAGAAAATGCAAAAGGTCAGATGAGACCACCCCGAGGAAGGCAACTTACTCTCAGGCAAGCTAATGGAGCTTGCCACTAATTTTGCTCACGCCATGGAAATTTCAAGTGGTATTATTTTAGTACAAACTTGAGGCCATTATTCTGAAGAATATTCTAGTCTAAGATGTAGACAGTTTCTAAAATTTGTACCTTTCCCATCATTTATTTAGTAAAAATATTTTTAAAGTTGCAGCCGAGTCATTAAATGTCCTGTCTTTTATTTTTATTGTGTTTAAACCTAATTGGTATCTGTATATTGAATTACAAAATACAGTTTCATTTTAGAAAATAAATAAATCATTACATTAGTGAATTATGTGTCTACAATTCAAAATTGAGGTTCTGATGATTCAGACCAAACTGTAAATAGAATAGAAAGTTATCTGTATTTCAAAAGCAATTACAATCCCGTAATTTAAAATGTACCTTTTGTTCTAAATATATTTGAATCTTCTCTGCATTCCTTCTTCATAGCACTGAAGATGCTTTTCTAGTCCTAAAAAGTATTATCAGCATAAGCAATAATAGTGTTTTTCTCACTGATGCAATTGTTATTGGATGCAAAAAAGGAAACTTTTCTTTTGGAAAAGAGAAATTGAGCTAAAAGTCTGTCAATACTGCATATAAAATTTCATACTTTCACCTTCAGTTTTGAATTGCTATCGGCGAAACTTAAACATTCCTTGAAACATCAGACTCGGCATTTGAAAATCATAAGGTTTTTGTCATGCTACTTGGGCAGCCCTTAACATGTCACTGTTGTCTTGGCAAACATTTTACTACTTTGGCTGCAGACAAGGGGCGACTGAAACAATTTAAAGTAACCTTAAAACAATTTTATGTTCTTCCAGTAATGAAACTATCTCAGTGTAGGTTAGTGTTCACGATAAACTAAAATGCCTGGCGATTGTTTTCAATTATTAAAGTTGCTCATATCCCCCGAGATTATTTTAGCAACCAAGGATTGCTGGAGTTTGGAAATGACTTGACATCTTTTGTGTTTGCAGACGGCTGAAAGCACATGCCACTTACAAAGGTGATAATTCTCAAGAGAGATGATAATTCTCAAGAGATGAAATGAGTACAACTTTTCCATGTGGAAAAGGTAAAAAACCATCATAAGCCTATAAGAACCCATGTTCACTAAATATACATCCTAGTGTGACAAATGTAATACAAAATGAAACATGAAAATGGTTCAGGACATTCTTCTTTTCTTCTGTACCCAGTCTTTGCTTGTACAGTGTGTCTCTCCTTGCCTTCTAAGCATTCCAACTATAAGAGTAAGTATTACACTGCTAATGGTGTTGTATTACAGAGAACATAATACAATTTTATAATTTGCAAAGCCCCTTTCCTCCTCTCAACTTTGATTTTTCACCTGTAGTCTTGAGTTTATAAAAATCCATGCTTTAAACAAATAAATAAAAATCTAATTATGTAGACAATGTTAAATTTTCTGTTTAGTTGAACCATTCTTCAATACAGATTTTGTCTTTCACAGACATAAATGAATGGGTAAGACTGAGGGCTTTATTGAAATACTTTTTAATATCGGGCTGGAATTAATTCTGCAGAGTATTTCTGACTATCAGTTCAATAACACATAGGAAAACCTGTCTTTTGTGGCATGACGTCTTTTGTTTAGAAGAGCTCATACTAAACACTAGCAGAGGGTACTGAAGATTCAGAAACTGAGAAAATTGTGGACTAGGAAAGGTGTATTGCACCTAATACTACTAATATTAGTATTATATACTAATATTAACCACTATCAACCACCTTACATTTTTCTTTCTCCTTAAACTTGATTGTGACCCTGACTGATTCAGCTACATATGAAACTTATATGGGACTTACTGATGACCATGTCAGGGCCTCAGTGAACTTTCTAAGAGCAAAGGTATTTTGTCTCCCATTGATTCAAGGGATTTGAGCTTCTAGATAATTCTGTCAAAGTACTGTCAGACATATTAATGTAATTTCTTTTGTTTAAATCCTGATGGTCTCACTGTCAGGTCTCCGTTGACATATATGAAAGCATTAACTTTTAACTACAGGTCAAGATCCATTAAAGAAGCTGAGACATGTCTGAACTATTGCAAACTGTGTCTCATATTTCTGTTCCCTGAACATCTATGTTTAGGGAACAGAATGTTCCATAAAGTCTGTTTATATCCTCATTCCTTTTTCTGCTGATTGCCAGTTGTCCATTAATATAAAGGTAAAAAGTACTGTATACAGCATAGTAATCCACTAAAAATCGAAGCCACAGAGCATTGAATATGAAGGCAGCAGCAATGTAAACTTCAAAAAACACTGCATATTTATAGGGAGCTTCACTTCTGTTTTCACAGAATAAATGGTATTTTACGCTCCACACCATTTAGACCTCAATCTCTCTTCTGGCAAGCCAAGCTGTTATTTTTTTGAATCATTTCTAAGTCATTTGTAACCAGGCTACTGCACCACTGACAACAGCACCTTTGAAGTCAGGTAGGGACTATTAATCCACCGTGAATTTTCTGAGCAGCTTTATCCTCTTTCTCTACGCATCCATTAAAAATCACAGAGGCAAAAATGAAGGTACTAGGCACAAACCAAAACCCTTAAGCTAACATACCCTTCGGTTTCAGATTAAGGACCAAAAGTTAGTTAGCGCCAATTCTGGGCAGCGCAAAAAAAAAACCCCACAACCACCCTTACTTTTTAATGGTGTGGAACATTAGGGTTTTAGGGTTCCTGAAATGCATCTACCGGGGGGTAAGATCCGAGCGCCCCCGAAGACCCAGACCTCCGGGAAGCAAGACCCACCACCCCACACAGCCACCCCTGGGCACACAGTCAAGGGGCAAATCTAACTTGTCGTGTCATTTTAGCTCTCC
>NW_008824196.1:3776073-3788562 GCF_000699105.1 Pygoscelis adeliae
GCCGCTGGCGGAGCCGCCCGGAAAACTTCTCTCAAGGGGTTTGTGCCATTTCCAGTTAAGCCAGGGAAGAAGGTGTTTTGACTGTATTTAACAAAGGAAAAAATCCTACGGACTTTCTTTTTTGGAAGAGGTTAATGGTTGTCTCCAAAACACGCAGCTATTAAATTTTTCTCTTAAGTTTTAAAAAACACCACCACCAAAACAAAGCCACAAAATAAAGCCACAACCATCTGAAGCTTTCATATTCCTGTTAAAACTTTTTTCACTTTTAGCAGGGTCACCCAGGCTCTACCTGTATTCGATTTGCAGTAGCCAGGGAAGTCACTGCAGCTTTTAAGATGCTGAGGATGGGTAGGTGTGTGTATTGAGGCTATAAGCCTGATTCTCCAGGGGCTGACACCCCTTCCTAGGCCTAACACTGGCAAGGGAACAATTTATTCATATCCATAGGAAACAGGAGGGGGGCAGGGAGCCTCAATGTCATCACAGTTGAAACTGGGGTTGAGCGTTGCATTGGTTGAGGGGTGGAAGAGCAAGCAGTGGCTAGGCTTGTTGGGAACAAAACAGGGAGGAATGGAGCCAGGGAGTGAGGGGAAGAAGACTATAAGCAAATGAAGACGCTTGAAATAATCTCAAATTTTCATTACCCTGTTGTCATAGATAAGTCTGGGGAGAGAAGAGTTATGCATCTGGTTGTGCAGATGTTGGTGTTCTAGATTAAAATCAACACCTTAAATTTATTATTCCTACAGGCTGGCGCTGTCACTGAAAAAAAAACACCCTAGTCATGCTTTTTCTGCAGCCTTGCTGCTCGTTGCTGCCTTCTGTACCATCTTCTCTCCGTGCTGGCACCATTGTTTATACAGTAGTGGGGTGAAGTGGCATGGAGTATTACCCGCAGGTTCACACTAACCTTTTAAACATTTTTTCTGATTGACCAAGTTAGTACTCGCGTCTGGTTCTCTGCACTGCCATAGGGGTGCTTATGCTAGCTCAAGGAAATATGTGTGATAGGGGAGGGAAGGAGTTTATTTTTTTTTATACATAAATTAATAGGTATGTATGTAAAAGCGCTGTTTATGTATATATGTGTATGTGTACGCATAGGCACGCAAACACCTCTGTAAAGGGATTGTGCAACTGCAATGTTGTGCATTCTGGGTCTTGTGTTGAACAGAGGGAGTGCCATTGATAAAGCAGTCGTGGGGGAGGTTCACAAGTGCGAGAGGTGACTAGCAGTCTGAGTAGACGTATCCAGTAAGGGTGAGTTTGCAAGAGTAGTTCTTGCTGGACCAGGCGAGTGAGATTAGAAGCCAGAGAAGAGGGGATGGGGAATTTCTGTGTGAGAGTACTGCATGGAGACGGAGGAGTGAGACTTTCTACTCATCCGTCCAGCCATCTCACTTCGACCTCTTTTAGACAAGAAAAGTTTATTTTCCAGAACAGATTAGGGCAGAGCCTGGAATTTCCTGAGTATCTCCATTTTCTTGGAATTAGCAAATATCAGGAAATCCCCAGGCAAAACATGGATTATCCCTTTTTCACGCAAGTTCATCCAGAGATTTGCATCCAACTAATGCTGCAAGATAATCTATTAGTTCAAGCAGCAAAGCATTGCATCTGGTTATAACACATACAGGTGTTGAGATTATAACACGGTGGCATCAGTTTTCCTTTGTTGGAAGTGGGTAGTTACACGCAGTTAGAGTAACTATATTAATATTGTCATTTCCAGAAGCACTCACAAATGAAGAAGAGAACTAAGTTTTTTAGCTAGCTTTAATTCAGCATCTTTGTACGTCTAGACTGAACTACAGTTTTCTATTAAGTAATAACATATTGTTTGTTGCATAAAAATCCTGTTATACTCAAGGTATTAAAGAGATGAAGTATTTTGGTCTTATCCTCATTACTTCGGTTGTGTGACATCAAGACTTAATTTCTGAACGTTACTCAAATCTGTGTGCAAATTTTGCTTTGACTACAGAATTATAAATTTCCTTGTGTCTTCTATTGTGCTTTTCACCTTAATATTTCTGTACTCGACAAATCCCCCCTTAATTGACAAAACTCTCCCAAAACAAGGAAATAATCATCTTCCCATTCCACGTGAAGAATGAAAGATAAAACTATGGAGACCAAATCTGGTCCACGTAGGATCTGATTTTTTTTCAGGGTATTGAGTTCAGTGTCCTGGTTTATATTAAGTGCACAGGTGCAAATAAATTGAATATCTGGTCTATGCCTATGCTGCTTTTGCAAATCAAGCACTCAGATTTTGGGAAAGGCACCCATAAAATAAAATGCATGCAGGTAGCGTCCACACTGAAAACAGCATTTTGAAGTAATTTATGTAGAGTCATGAAGGAATTCTGTGGCAAAAGCAGGGATAAAATATGCTTCAGGACAGTGCTAACTTATTTTAGATCACAGTATTGTGAACCATTTTGGGTTTAAACAGCTCCCTTTTCCTGTGGTCCTCTTTTCCATCATTTTGTCCTGCCTACCTCTGTGACCTCCCTCACTTGTGATAGCGTAACCGTTTCTGTCTGTTGAGGTGGATCACAGAATTAATCAGGTTGAAAAAAAAATATATATCTGACTTACTTTTGACCCTGGATCATTTCCCTTACCTGGCTCTTATAAACAGCTGGATGAGCAGGGGAACAAGAGATGTGGTTGGCACTGCTTACCTGCCATATGAGTGCTGGGAAAAACCTAAGCCATTTTGCCCCTCCACTTCCCTCTTCCATTAATCCTGTAAATTTTGTGTGCTTCATTTCTTCCCATTTACTCAACAAATTGCACCAGGTTCCTATAGGCGAGAATTTTATTTTCTTGCACCATCCTGTTAAGAGCTTTTGCTTTCAGTTTCTCAGCTCAATTCTGAATTTCTCGCCTGCTTTTCATCTTGCTCTTTCATGAATTCCTATCAGCTGTGTTTCCAGGATGCTGTCTTTCTCTGGCTCGTGTTTCTTTAATGGTTTTTTTTTGCTTCAGCCTCCAAAGACAATCTACTTTCCTCCCCCCATCCCTTGCTTCCTCTCCTCTTCCACATTATAAACAAAAGCACTTGCAATGTGCAGTAGAGAACAATACGAAACTGGCAAGGGAGTGGATTAAATGACCCAATGTCTAATATCTGTTCTCCTGCCAGCTATTTTTATTTGCATTCAGATGTCGTTAACTATTTGACCTTTTAAAATCTAATCTGACAGTGCCCAGCCCTTTCCTTGTTTAGCTTTGTTTTGTTTAGTGATTCTTGTTAACTAAAATTTGATATGCATTTGTGAGGTCTGAAGTAGGCTTAGCCCGTTCTCTTGTTGCCAACAGTTTTGATGGTACTGATTATCAAGTGATCTGTGTTTTAATCAAGGTTGCTGAACACCATTATTAAAATAGCTACATTTCAAAAGCAAAGCCTGTCTTCATGCTGAAAGTTAAAGAAATTACATACTAACCACCTAAAATCACACCATGTGTTTTGGCTTGCTAAGGAAACATATTTGTTGAAAGCTATTTTATGCGTATTTCAGGCTGTCGCTTATTTTTAATGATAGATAACAATTATGTAAAATACCTTTAACTTTGGATAAAAGATATGCGTCTTTTCAGAAATGCACTTGTAAAATCAGAGAAGCCCAACATATTGGAGTTAGCATCCAGGGCTAAGACTCCTGGACAATATAGCAGCACAAGAAGTGTTGCCTGTTTTCAAACTAAGAATACTGCTTTGTGTAATTATTCTTTTTTTTTGAGAGTAGACGTCTTTACATAGGGAAGAGACAGAGTATCCTCCAGTTGCACCTTGAAAGTGTGAGATCACTCACATTTTATACGTTACATTGTGCTGTGTACCTGCTCAATGGAGTGTTTCTTTTAAAGCATTTGAATCAACCTTCTCACGTCGCTTCTGAAATGACTTTTGAAAGTTGGCATCTTGTGTTTTAAGATCACCCACTCAACATGATGTAACTTTGCAGGAGGCTGTCGTTGATTAATATGCAATTATTTTGCCCAATGCTTTTGTTAAGTATTCAAGTTGAATGTTTAACGTAGGATCTAAGAAAACTGTGACACAATAATCTGTTTTGCTAAGTGAAGTCTCTGTCAAGTGAAACCTCAAAGAATGGATGGTGGCGATCCAAGCCTGAAATAACCAATTTACCAAGACAGCTGCAGGAACTGAGCAGCAGCGGTCAAAACATGAAGCTAAAGGTGAAGAAGAGGTAAGTCCGGCAGGGGAAGATCACGGCCCACCGACTCACGGCCCACCGACTCACAAAACCCTCCGACCCAAATGTGGAGAAAGACTGAGCATGCGAACTAATTAGCATAAGAGGCAAGACCACCATTTGACAAAGACTATAAATAGTGAAAGGTTTTAATAATCGGAGAGCTAGTCTTTTGTGGGCTGCCACCTAGCTCCCTACTTTGTGGAAACTAGAATAAAGAAATGGAAATACCTTGTCTCGGTGTGTGAATTGGCACTGCGCACCGGGCAATGAGACCGCATTTGGGACAACAAACGTACTTCCAGTTTTTCAACATGGTGGTCAGTCTGCACCAATATGATTACTCCAACAGTAGTCAGATTAAGTGATACTAAAATCCAGAGAGAGACCATGTGAAAGGTAGTAATGGATGAGGAAACTTCTTCATCCTGGTGAAGTAGTTCATTTTGTTACCTGAAACTGCAGAACTTCTATGTTCACCAGAACTCTGGGGTGGGTGAGATTTTTTTTGTTTACACCAAGATGTTATACCCTATTGTTGTAATTCTGGATGTTCCTGGTTTGCTGAGCTCTTTGTTTTCCTGTAGTATAAGAATGAATGCCGTGGACCAGCTTCAAGATTGACTTTACAGCAATTCCTCATTAAATCCCTATCGCTGAATTAACTGTCTAATATAACTGTCTAAACCGTGTAATATTTATTATAATTAGCTGTATTTCTGAATGTTTACTACTCAGCAATGAAGAATGATTCCTTTTTGGCTCAAAAAGTGTGAATTTGTTAGCTCGCTGGTGTGAGGCAGCAGTAGGGAATGCTACCAGGAAAATTCAGAAATAGCAGCTTCATCAGACGTGAACTTCTGCACCTGCCTGTACCTCCAGGTTTATCAATGTGCTATTTACTGACCTTGTGTGTATTCTTCAGCTTTTATTTGCAGAGTATTACTCTTCAAACTATTTGCTAAATAATGCTGGGAGGAGAAGCAGCTTTCTGTTCATCTTTCTGTCCCTAGTCTTCCTTCTCATGGCTATGGGAAATCCAGGTTGAAAGAGGTCTCAACCACAGAATTATTAGCTAACTCTCTTGCCTGTCTTCCTACAGATTTCCCTTGTGGCAGCTGAAATTAGCACAGTCCTTGACATTTTATTTCAGTGCTGCTGAGCAGTTCCAAGTATCAGAAATGAGATGGACTCGTTGTACTATTTTCTGTTTGCTACTGTTGGTTATCAGAGCTGTGGGCAGCAGAATAAAGGCATGGCTTAGTCTGGAGAATTGAGTGTGTGGCTTTGTAAGCAACTTAACTGATCTAAGCATGTCCTGCTGCCTGAAAACAAGAGTTCTTGCTTTTCCCCTCTACCCTTGCTAGGTTTTGCATTTTAACCGCTTCCCTTGTGCTGGCCCTAGTGCTCTTAATGCTGTGCAGTCAACTGAACCAGGGAGATGATTTGTTTTCAAATGAAACCAGTCAAACTAAAACAAGCATACTGACACGCATGCATGCAAAAGGCTTTCCACTGGGCTACCTCTGGCTTGCTGGCCAGCCTTGGGGGCTACTAGCCGGACCTTGTATTGACTCAAGGGAGGGAGTGGGACTGTGTGGCTGTATGGGGGGGACTACCTGCTCAGACGGCAGCTTTAGCTGGGGTTGATTTAAGTGCTGAAACTATCAGTGAAGCAGCAGTGTATCGGTATCTTTCTCTGCTGACATCTTTGAAGAACAGCAGCAAACTGCTCAAGGGGGAAGATACAACAAAGTCCCTCAAGAGGGACAAGAACCTCATGAACAGCTCTTGGGGTCAAACTCAGAAAGTGAGAAGAAAAGTGAACAAACTCATCTTTTATGGAAAGGCCACTTACGATGAGTTGTAAAAAAGTGCCCAACAACAAGCTCATCAGATCTGCAGTTGTCTCAGAAAAAAAAGAAGTATCAAAGCACTTTTGCTATGGCCATTCTTTAGGAACTCTTGGCAAAGGTTTGATCAAAGTTTTCATCTCAATATAAGAAAGAAATTTTTTACAGTGAGAACAATCCTTCACTGGAACAACCTCCCCAGGGACATGGTGAAGTTCCCGTCGCTGGAGGTTTTCAAGATGCAATTGCAATGCAAATTCAAGGGTGCTAGACAACCTCATTTAGGTTCCCTTTCCCACAAAATGTTGGACCAGATGATCTTTTGAGGTTCCTTCCAACCTGGGCTGCTCTGGTGCTATGAATTTTTTTTTGTGGGTGAAGTGATCCACACCAGAAATAGAAAAAGGTGGAGATGCACCTGCTGGTGGGCAGCTTGCCTAGGAAGGTTCTCCAATGACTTCTGCAGTGGAGTCATATGTAAATGTATTCATATGTAAATGAATACAACAGAATGACCAGATTTAAAAAATATCAGTGATGCGTGTGTTTGCATTGGAAGACTTTTCTCCTTCACATCCTCTAGGTGCTCTATCCCCCAACTTCTTGGGGGTAGGGGAGGAGCACCCTTTAAATCTTCCAAGAACAAATGTTAGACATGCTAGATCCTGTAGAGGATCTTTCAGTTGTGAATGAAGTTTTCAAGAATTAACTTCATTTTAATTCTGTGTATGCTTTTGACACAACTAAGATAAATTATATCTTCAAATACGGTTAATTGCACACAAATTTGATGCATTAACTTGGCATGTCAGTGTTGGGAACTTCAATATGTGTAAAATTTTTCTTGCCTTAAATCTTCTAAAACTGATTTCTAAAGCTAAAATCCTTCTGAAATGTTTTTGTTAATGTACTTTTTTGTGCTTCCTACTCACAAGCAGAATGGGTATTGTACTGAATGACTTCATAAGGAGTAGGAGAGCATCAGTAGAATTATTGTTTTAGTTTTGGGAGCTGCTCTGGTGATTTCACAGTGCTGGAAAGTGTGGAAAACTCTTCGTAAATATGCCCTGATACTGGTAGTTTTGTGACTGCTGGAACTCATGCAGCTTGGTTTCATATGGATTTGTGCTGTGTGGTTGATCAGTTACAAGCTGTGACTTAAAGCTTTACTGTGGTATTTATTTCTTCATAAATGACGAATTTGAATTAGATGTTACTTTGTCTTCCAGTCTTTTCTCCAGTTAGTGTTCAGCATGCCTCCATCCTCTATACTAGTGTGCTTTCTTTAGGAAAACTTCCATGAATTTAAGATTTTCTACTGTTCTGTAGTAGTTGATTGGAAAGGACCAATGAGTAAAATTGTTGGACATGAGGAAACCCCAGGTAGACACAAAGCCCTTTTACTGAAGGAAAACAATCTCAAAATAGGAAAACTGTGTTAACACCCTTTCAAAAGAAATATTATTGAAGTTTTCAATTTTTGCATCTCTAGTAATTCTTACAGAATTGTAACCCTTTAAAATAAAAATTGATACTTGATTTCAGTCTTATTAAACCAAATGTAATCTATGTTATTGAGAGTACAAGGTAACTAAGAAGGGATGCAAAACTAGTGGCTCGATAGGTTGGCTTTGGTGGCAGATACAGTCTGGGAAGTTCACGCTTCCTTTCTGTGGCCGTCTTTGAGAGCAAAGGGGTAGAGGAGGAGAGGGAGGCCAGTGGGAGAGGTGCAAAGCTTTAGGGCAGAGCGCAGAACTGCATCAGCCCACATCAGGGGCTCTGATCCCCAGTAAAGGGTGGGTAGCTGTGGTAGGAAGGGAGGAGAAATTCCTTGACTCCCAATGCTGAAGCCAAAACATCATGTTTTATTATACTCCAAATGTGTAAATCAGCTGGAGTACTTTTGTGTGTAGGCTTGTTCAAATCCTACTTAGAAAAAATTAAGTTTAATGCAGTAAAAAAGACAGTCATAATGTGCGCATCTTAACGTATTTGGAAATTCAGGTAAAGCTGATGTGAGAGGAGATAGGTGTGGGTGTTGTGAGAGAGGGAAATAGCAGTATTTAAAAAAATTTTTTTCCCTGGTTTGTAGGGATGTTCACCCTTCTGTTTTACTGAGGAGTATGACTGCAGCTGTTCAGTAGATTCTGGTGGTGTACACCTTTCTGTGTGCTCTCTTTATGCAGTTTCCCAGTGTGACAGAAAATGTCATAAAAATCTGTAAAGGAGTTGTGCCTCATTATCTTTTCCGTAGTTACCATGTAATTCAATAAGATGAAATATGTGTTTATGACTCTTCCGTCACTTCTATGCAATTTGATTTTTGGTTGACTGGAAAATCCCATTAAAACATGCTCTGAAATGCTGTCATATGTGCCTTGCTTCAGGGGAAGACAAGCAGGGTGAAAACTTGTATTAAAACATGCTGATGGTGCGTAAATATTTGGAAGAGAAGACTTTGTTCACACATTTCTCTAGCTTAGTTTAGCACTTCACAAAGAAATTACTTTTTATTGTTTTCTGGCTAATTTTTCTAAATTAAATGAGGTGTAAGGCATTGGCCTACCAAACAAGTGCTAAATGCAATTTCTGTACAGAGCAGAATATTTGTCTCATCACAGAAAAGCAAAATAAACTTTATAAAGTATGAGGCTTATGTTTGTTATAAAACTATTGCATGCAAAACAAAGATGCCAATATGAAATTATCCAGGTTTCTTTCGGCTAAAAAATGCACATTCTGAGATCTAGAATATTTCTGTTTTGTTTGGTTTTTTTTTTTAAAAGCTGCTTGAAAAATACTGGTAGTTTAGAAGGAAACTGATTTTAAAAAATAGCTATTTCTCCTTACCCTTCACAGTATTGTAACAATTTCAAGAAAAACTTCAGTGAGTTGAGGATAATCTTTTTCAAATGTACAGAATTGTCAGGTCTCTTTTTCCTGTGAAAAGAGGAGACTTGAATATTGGCTACAGACTGATACAGTTGGAGGCTGGATTTTGTACAGCCAGTTTGTATTATTGGAAAATCCATAAAGGTGGTATTTGTGACATTTGGGTCATGGTTTTGCTTTTTAAGATGTGTTGGGGAAGAAAGTATCTATAAGAGTTTCAAAGTAGGAGAAATGGTACATTTTTAGCCTTGATCTTGTGACCTTTTCTGAGTGGACAAACACTGTACCTGCAGTGAAATTATATTCTTGTGACTGGGCTGTGCCCAGGTACTGTTGCTTGGCGTTTCTTTCTCATGCCTGGAGAGATATAATCGAAAGTAAAGGTAGTACTCTTTTTTCTTTTTTTTCTTTTTTTTTTTCCTTCCCTACCTGACCCATAAATGCTTTTAAGAGGCAGACAGCACTGTTACAATCTGCTTTCTGCTTATCCTGAATGTTTTGGTGTGTTGATTTGGTGGCAGATGGGAGACCCAGAGCCGAATGAAAAAAGGAGATTGTAGATAGTGATTAGGATCTGTTAACGAGACCACTTGCCACCTATCAACTCGATTTCTATTATGTGCTGGTATTTACTCCCGTGGTCCTAATCTAGTTTTAAACCACTTTGGAGAGGAACTGGATATAGTTACTCATTCCATACTGGGCACTGGACTGCTTCCCTCCTTTCATAGCCAGGTAGTTATCAGTAAAAGGCATATGTGGTGTCTCTTGTGTGGATGTAATAATACATACTTCCTTTGCAAAACTGTGTAATACTAAAATCTGAACATTAACTGGCTCCTGAACTTTAAGCAAATGGTTGAAACATCTGGGAAATTATGTCTGGCCACAAACTGTAGAAGATGCTAAACTAGGTATTAATAATGTAAAGGTTGTTGGAAGGTAAATAGCCATTTTAGCATTGTTGGAAGGTAAATGGTTAGCCATTTTAGCATACTGGAGAACGTAAGTAAGAACTGCTATACCGGATCAGCCAAAAAATCAACCTGGTGTTGTGTGTTGTGCCAGCAGCTGGCAAGAGACGGTATGGGAAGAGTCTTAGAACAGAGCATGGACAGACTGAGCCTTCCCCGTAAAGTCCTGGTTCTCAGTAGATCAGAAACTTCATGGGATAGAGGATACATCTGGAGAATTGTGTTATAGTAATCACCAAATCTCTCCCTCATTTATTGATTTCTTTTCTGTTTTTTAAACCTGTTTCTACTTTTGTCCTGAACAGCGTCTTATGGCAGACAGTTCCTTAACTTAGGCACTATGTGAAAATTCATGTCCTTTGATTTATTTACATCTATGTCAGCTTAGGTCAGTGGGTACCCTCCTGTTTCGCATGTTGTGAGAAATAACGGTTAGCTGTGATGTGTTTATCTTCTCTTCTCTGGTCACAGGTATACAGCCAAGAGACCGACTTACCTGGACAGACTCTGTGTGTTATGATTAGATCAGCTGAATGTCTGCCTTCTCTAAACTGAGTGGTTTGTTATACACTGATTATTTCAACACGAAGGATTTTTTTCTTTTTTCTTTTTTTAATAAAAGCAGCATGTAATTTTTAATCCATATACAATGCAGTTTCCAGCTGGAGTCGAGAGCTTCTGAGTAATGTTCCTCAATTTGTTGTCTGTAAGGCATCAGGAGATGGTCTGAACTACAAAATGAAAGTTCGCTTGTTCATAATTTACAAAACACATGCAAACATTTCATTTGTATGAAAACCGGGACAAAATAGGGGAGGAAAATAAAATGAGTGCACATTCAAAGCTGCTTTTAATTTAGGGAGGTTGTGAGTGAAAATGTGCTATAAAAACAGTCTGCAGCAGTTCTGATGCAATTCATGTAGTTTTTTTCTTGAAAAGAGCTAGCAGGTCCATTGATTATTTTCTCTTACTGTAAATTTTAAAAAAATACATGATCGCTATTCAATAAGCAGCTGTCACTTTACTAGTATAACATAAAAATTTATCAATACATTATTTAAAACTTCAGCCACCTGTAAATGTGAGGCAGAAAGATCATAATGTAGTTTCTCTGGCTTACTGTGTATTGACTTTGTGTGTTACTTTATTAGAAGCTGGTAACAGATTTTTGAGAGGGAGTTATTGAAAATGTTGATAGTGGTGATCAAAAACTGGATGTTAATTTTGTAGTCTGTAATTGCAAGTTTCCACTCGTGGGGAGGGAATGTGCTTTTTTTGTTTGTGGAGTTTTTTGAAGGGAGGTGAGGAGTGGCTAGGTTGTCTCCTAGTTCCCAGATTAGCTATGTATGTCTTTTTTTTCTGGTGTTTCTGAGCAAACACTCTTGTATTTTAGGTTTTTAGCTCTTAGATTGGGCCCTGTGGTATCCTGTGTATTAGTGTTTAATTTCCACAGTGAGAACACAGCATTTAAAGACAAGAGACAAGCACATAGACTGCTTCAGAAATCTCTCTCGCTGTGGTGAGGTTTTTTTGCTTCTGGGTTGGTTTTGTTTGTTTTGTGTTTTGTTGTTTGCTTTTTGATTTTTCCTCCAAACGATACTGTAGGCAAGCCTGGCATTTTTGGGTGATGCCTCCAGCAGGTCCTGGTTGGGAGGGATTCCTCCTGACTAGCTTCCCAGCACTTACTTTCTTGTTTGAGGGAGAGCCTTGTTTTTGTCGATTTGTTTGTCAAAGTAATTTTGTAGCTCCGCAGGAAGTTTTGCCAGACATTCACTGTCGCCCCATAACAACCTTTGGTTCTTTGCTGAGGAATTGTTTATCCAGAGCTTCCTTCCTCACAGCTTCTGACTACTTTGAGCATAGTCATACAGTACGCATTGGGTGTACCTGCAGTAGGATTTTGGTTCAGATTAGGAGTGTGCGTTGGAAGCAAAACTCCCAATTGTCACCACCTACTGTGCGTTGGTTTGCGTTGCAGAATCATTTCAAAGCACTCAGACTGAATTACTTTTGGATGAAAGTAAACCAGAAGATACCCTCCAAGAGCATACCTACTGCAGTCCCATTGCCACACAGTGTTCAGCTCATGGAACCAAATTAGAGTTACCCCAAAGTAAAAGTCTCGACCAGTGCATGTTGTGTTTATGTCGGGTCCTCAGCACCAACTGTTTTGTTCTTCAGATTTGCTCCTATTGCTCTGCATTCCTGGCTAATGTGAGTATAAGTCATGGATAGAGATAAATACACAGCACTTAAGAGGTTATTACTCATGACCACTGTGCTTGCTTCAGTTAAAGAGTCCAGCTATTCAAGCCTAAGTGAGAATAGATAATATCAAAGTAGCTGACAGTTTGAGTTTGATTTGGAAGCTGACACTTAAACAGTAATTAGGTTAGTGAGCACCCGAGCTATAATGAAGCTGTTTTCCTGTCTCTGTTAACCTTTTGCCCTTTCCTACTTCATTAATCTGAGTTCTCCTCCATTCTCTAACATGCGTATTCTTGTGACCCAGTCGCTAACCCAAATCACCACAAG
>NW_008824196.1:3788577-3813074 GCF_000699105.1 Pygoscelis adeliae
TTCTCATCTCTTCAATTATTTTTGATTTACCAGTTTGCAAAGGTCTGTACAGGCTGTGGCTGGCCCTGAGCATGGTGTATGCTTTCTGACTACCTACTTTCTGTTGGCAAAAATGGATAATGATTTACAGCTGCCAAAGGTGCTGTGCTTCCTGAGATACTGTTGGAATTGGTAAACACCATCTTTACTTCAGTGAGAACATTAATGGGTTTTCTCTGTTCTTCTTTGTCATTGATTTTTGTGGAAAACTTATGGTAGCACAGAAGAAGAAATCTCAGTGTCAGATTTAGTTAAAAAGTGGGGGGGAACAGAAAGTAGAATGGATGAGTAACACAGTATCATTAGTTTTGTTTCCAAACAAAATCAGGATAAAAACACATCCTACTGTGAAAGCTTTATTTAATTGTTCACAATTCCCAATTGAAAAAGGAGAGGAATTGGTTATTGTTATGTCAACGCTTAAATGGATTATCAAGTTAAATACTCCAAATTTGAATTCCCAAAGCATAGTGATAGTGTCTAACCTAAAGCAATGTCTTTTAACAGCAGCTTACAGAAGACTGAGGTGTCTGAAATACCACTATGTAGGCTGCTCAGAAAGGCATAGTCTCTTGAGGATTTGTGCAATTCTGGTTTCAATAGATAGTTACCTAAGTGTTCAATTATGTCTCCCAGGAACTGCTCCAGCTGGTCCCCGCACGCTTGAAAACAATGAAACCCACCAAAATTCTCCCTCTCCAAAGGGAGAGTGTTGTTACTTCTCCTCCCAGATGTCCTACTCGCCGAAATGTGTATGTCAGGAGATTGTTCTTGTCTGGTTTTGAAGGGGAGGGGAAGGAAGAGATGTCTTAGCTTATAGCAACTCCCCCTTTGAACTGGAGGAGCCTGGAAGTAACCAGACAATAACCAGCCAGAATATTGTCGCCGCTTTAAAAGAGCAAAAAGCACTAACTAACTTAAAAAAGGGGTAATGAAGTTGAGGCAGAAGCTTAGAGTTCAGTCTCAGCCAGCTGAGACTGTCCTGTCCAGCCGCAGTCATGAGGAGCCACCTTCTCTCTGCTAACAGGGCGGTGTTCGAGTTGTACTCAGCATGCTAGTTCTGTGAGTGATGATATATTTTATTGGTTTCAAGACGTAATGGCAGTCTGCTAAGTACAGGTTTGTCGTAGTCATCTGGTCTGTGGTTTTGGGTCCCTATGTAATCAAAATTAATGATAATGTTTTAAATGGTGTGTTTGGATAGCATCTACAAAGCAGAGGGTGGGTTTTTTTTTTTTTCAGTTCTCTATTTCACTCTTATCCTTGTCCTGGGTAGTCTCAGGTGGGACAAGTCTTTTGTATCCTTGTCTGATAGAGCAGTTTCCAAAGTTTTCCATCCCTCTTTATTCCCACACAAATTCCCTGGCTAACCTTGCTGTTGCAAATAAACCAAACTTGATATAAAGAAAATAAATTAATAAAAATTAATAACAAACAATTATTTATAAATTATAATTAATTAATAAAAATAAATTTGTAAAAATATGGCGGCAGACTTTTTAGCAGGGCCTGTTGCGACAGGACAAGGGGGAATGGCTTTAAACTAAAGGGGGGTAGATTTAGACTAGGTACAAGGAAGAAATTTTTTGCGCTGAGGGTGGTGAAACACTGGCACAGGTTGCCCAGAGAGGTGGTGGATGCCCCATCCCTGGAAACATTCAAGGTGAGGTTGGACGGGGCTCTGAGAAACCTGATCTAGCTGAAGATGTCCCTGCCCACAGCAGCGGGGGTGGGCTAGATGACCTTTAGAGGTCCCTTCCAACCCAAACTATTCTATGATTCTGTGAATAAATACAGGCTTCTCCCATATCCAGAAACTGTGGACTTCCTGTTCAGAGAAAAATCGATATATTTCTCCAGTGTTTGAATCCGTGTAAATCCTTGTGTGCACTTTTCCTGGGGAAAAAGTTCTTCTGAAACAGATTGTTATAAGTAAAATTGTAGTCTTCTGTAATATTTTTTTCCAACAATGTAAAAGCCAAATGTGGTGGGACTGGGATTTGTATGTAGGCACATAACACATTTTGAATAAATGGAAGTCAGGTAATTATAATCTGTCTTCCTATGTAATTATTTAATGTTTTCATTTTTCTTCTGAATAAACCTCCCACAGGTGTGTTTCAGTTGTTGCATTGCACCTGGTTTGGGGCTGGGGACTAGAAAAGGGGTGTTTATTTTTAGACTGAACATCTACTGATGTTTTAGCTAGCAGTGCCTCTTGAATGTACCTGTTTTCATAAAAAGCTGCAGAAGAACCTAAATATTTATAATTTTTAAAAATTGTATAGCTCTATGTGGCATCTGGTTGTAAATTGCCCAGTAGTCTCATTAATTGTACAGATTACAAAACTAAAATTAACAGCTGTATCCCCTATTAGAGTTATATTGCAGAATGAAGAAAGCCACTTCCCTCTTCCCTACCTGCATCCTGTAATGCGCATCCCTCCCCCGTTGTGAGAGGAACGTGCTGGCCTTGCAGTGTTCAAAGTCCATGTTAATGCAGCAAGTGAGAAACTGAGTGAGGGAAAATACTGCTGCTTCTCTGCATTATCCTTATTGTCCCTTCTCTTTGTAATCCCTTCCCTAAGGATGTGCTTTGTTCTCGATGTTGTGTGTTCTTAGAATACGTGACAGTCAGTGAGCGAGAACAGTGAAGGCAGTTTGGACTTGTGTGCCCTCCATCAGATCCTCTGTCCTTTAATGGTACGTGCTGCACACAAGTTTCCATTAAACTTGTAGTCAGGAAATGTAGCCAGAAGAGATGTACCTGCTAACAGAATATGGTTATCTTAACAAATGCAACAAAATCTTGCACAAATATTGTCTTGAGCCAACAACTTTTAATGCCAAAATTAGTTAGCCTCCCAATTGAAGGGATACACTGCACTGCTAGAGTATGGTTACCAGCTTGGGAAATGTGTATAAAAATATTCTATGCTGTGTGCTTATACATAATGTATACAAGGTTCGGGCACTTTCAGGGTTGAGGAAAAAATATTTAGGTTAGTTGTGAAAAGAAATGTACAGCTTGGTTTGTTACTTCAATATTAGTTTCTTAAACTTGTAAATTGCATAACAATTGGCAAAATGTTATGTCAACGCTTAAATGGATTATCAAGTTAAATACTCCAAATTTGAATTCCCAAAGCATAGTGATAGTGTCTAACCTAAAGCAATGTCTTTTAACAGCAGCTTACAGAAGACTGAGGTGTCTGAAATACCACTATGTAGGCTGCTCAGAAAGGCATAGTCTCTTGAGGATTTGTGCAATTCTGGTTTCAATAGATAGTTACCTAAGTGTTCAATTATGTCTCCCAGGAACTGCTCCAGCTGGTCCCCGCACACTTGAAAACACTTGTTTGGTCCCTTCTTCCAAACAACCTTTGAACTATTTAGTCAATTTGAACCAAGACTGTGAGAGAGTAGAGGACCAAAATATAATTAAGCTCCTTCCCTTTAGGGGAGGGGGCAGTTAAGTAGAGGACAAAGACCCAAGCGGTTCCGCTGCAGTGGGAGAGTCTGTTCTGTGAGTGTAATGTCCATGCAGTGGTGTTGTGGTTCAACCCCAGCTGGCAACTAAGCACCACGCAGCCGCTCGCTCGCTCCCCCCTGCTGGGCTGGGGGAGAGAATTGGAAGAGTAAAAGTGAGCAAATTCATGAGTTGAGATAAAGACAGTTTAATAGGTAAAGCAAAAGCCATGCATGCAAGCAAAGCAAGACAAAGAATTCATTCACTACTTCCCATGGGCAGGCAGGTGTTCAGCCATCTCCAGGATAGCAGGGCTCCATCACGCGTAACGGTGACTTGGGAAGACAAACGCCATCGCTCCGAACGTCACCCCTTCCTTCTTCTTCCCCCAGCTTTGTATGCTGAGCATGACATCATACGGTATGGAATATCCCTTTGGTCAGTCGGGGTCAGCTGTCCGTGAGAAGCAGAAAAGGCCTTGACTCTGTGTCAGCACTGCTCAGCAGTAACGAAAACATCCCTGTGTTATCAACACTGTTTTCATCACAAATTCAACCACAGCCCCATACTAGCTACTATGAAGAAAATTACCTCTGTCCCAGCCAAAACCAGCACACGTGGCAGGGCAACCATTGCCTGTGTCCTCAATCAGCCTCTTGCTCAGCAGGTATCTAGGTGTCATAGCAGGAAACTAGCCATGTTTTGTGGGAGCTTGGAAATGAAGAAGTTTGGGGAGATACAGAGAAGGAAGACAGGGGAGCATAAAAAAGACACACATTTTTAGGAAAATAGACATAATTAGTGCCAGGGAGCTCTAAATACTTGTAATTGCTGTAAGAATCTAATGTAGATTGTTGAAGGGAAGTTTCTGCACCGCAATCGCTGGAAAGCTGTATTTGATATTTCCTAGAGAAGGGCACAGTGGTTCCTTTTGTAATGAAGGAAGGGTAAAAAGAAATGTAATTTGTGTTTTGGTGCCAATTCAGCTAATCTTTATTTTATCACTAACTCATAATATACTTGCATCAATTTCCACTGAAGAAAATAAAAAGTGTTTTTTCTTTTGTGTTCTTTTTTCTTCTCCTCCTCCACATGTTTTCCCCAATTTCCCAACCTGTGTATGTCAGTATTCTGATGTTTATTCCCAAAGATCATGAGGTACCAAGCACCTACTGCCGGTTGCCAAGGCAGCACTGCACACCTAGGCAGTGTTGCACTCTGCTCCTGGTGGAAAATGTCCCATAGCAGGGGAGAGCAATGTTCGTCCCCTTGTTTCCGCCACAGTTCCCAGTAGGCAGAGCCATCTAGTTGTGACTCAGCGTGGATGTGGATGCATCTGTTTTGCTCTTTTTTTTAATGTTGTTGAAATCCACACCCAAGTTACTTGTTAAAAGAGTGAAATATTAAAGACTAACTGAAATGTAATGCAGAAAAATGTCCCCATTAGAGAGGGGAAGCCTGGCAAGGCGCATTTCATGCACGGCATTACTGCAGCTCAGGAGAGCGAGTGAGCACTCATGGGTCTTGCTCTTCTGTTGCTGTGAATCTTTCTTGAGGGGCTGTTGCAAAAGTAGCCACCTGAAACTGGAGGGTAATAAATAGCAAAAGAAACTCATGATGTAACAGATGAAGAGAATAGTTACACCAGTAGCCAAATTTTTTTGTGACCTGCTTATTATTAAAAGCTTGGCAATTTCTTCAGCACAGATATTTGGGTTGTAACAATGCGACCACCCAGAAAATGATACTAATTTTAATTTTATTCAAGAAGCAAGTGGCAAAGGCAGTTTTGTCTTTGCATAGAGTAGTCTGCTAAGAAAAATTCAGGCTATTAAAAGACATTATATATATTCTGAAGAATTTTTTTAAGTGCTCTGCTTCTGTTGCCCTATAATACTTAGTAATGAAAAGCTAAACACTATGGCGGTGAGATTTAAGAGTGCTTTAATGTCTGGTGTTTATTCACATTTATTTGCCTTTACAGAGATTTGATGAGCTTGCCTTAGTATCAGTTTACTCCTCCATCCCACATGTCTTGTAGTCCCAATCCTACAATTTTGTTAGCAGACTGGGATGTCTTTATAGAGCTCCATTCACTTCGGCAGCAGTCCTTACAAGTACTGCAGTCTGCTCTTTTGTGACGAATTACAGCGTTGGACGGGCCATGCTGGATGTCTTAACTTTCTCTCTTTGTTTATTACAGCAGCTATGGCCAACCTCTTTGCATAGTTACCACTTTTTTACAGAGAGGTTTGCTTATGAGGTTGTGGTTTCATGGAGAGTGAGGACATTAGTATGTTGATGTGTAACCTGGCCTCTGAAGTAGAACTAATGCTAACCTTTAGGAGTAGGTAATTTATTAGTAAAAACCTCGTGGTGTTCTGCCAACTTGGTTGGACAGCTGCACCTTTCTCATACTTTGCTGAAAGCTTTCATTTTCTTAACTTTTCCCATACTAACAAAGACTCCCAAGAAACTGAAAACAGTCCCTCAAACTACTATCGCTGCCTTCAGATGCAGTTCTTGTTGGCTGTCTGCCTGGTGGGTGCAATGAGCTTCAGACACTTTCCTGACTAAGAGCATCTCTTGTCTGTTCTCCTTCCAAGATGAGGTATAAAGTACACGTAAGTTCTTGTAGGGCCGGTTGGGATCCTCACATGTATAGCAAGTTCCTTTGCCAAATCGCAGGTCTTGTTTTGCCCTTGAACTTTATGCAGGCATCCTGTTTTAATCAGTAGCAGACTCTGAATGAATTTGAATGTGTTCATTCTGATTTCAAAAAATCTGATCCATAGACTAAAGATAATGAGTTAACTTGATGATCTCTGCAGAGCGAATTTAAGTCTTGGATAAGGTATAAGTAATTACAGTGGAGAATGTAATACCTTTCAAGTTCAATTAGGTAAAACAGAGGTTGCAGATTCATTTAAAATGATACACACCTTCTATTTCATATTAGTATTTTTGCATATTCTAAATATGGAAAGCTTTGAAAAAGGTTAAAGCATTCACCTTTTCACAAGAATTATCTTTTTTTTGGATGGTATTCCTATACTACTGAAATTAGTCTGCATGCGGTACTGGTACAGCTCAAAAGAGGGATTAATCTTGACTACAGGGTTTCCAACACTGATGTATTTGTAACAATATTTGGGAATCAAGAGAAAGTTTTCCAAGTTCATCATAATTCACAAACTCAACAGGGTGTTTCCTCTTTTGTTCACAGACTTGATATTTGCAAGTTCCCTGCCTTGACAGTAATCATCATGGATAGTGGTAAGTTTGTTAACTTAGTGATGAGTGTGCATTCTTTATTATTCCCTATGAATTGAGCATTAACACACCCCAGACTGTCCTCTGCTCAAAATCCCAGTCAGTTCGCACAAACAATGTCCTCTGCTGTTGAACTGATTTTGGTGTTACATATGATGCAGATCTTTGCCCACACTAAACTGAACTGGAATCGTACTACTGTTCTGACAGAGCTATTTATTGTATGCAGACCATAATAATCATCACAAACTCATTTGTGGACCTTTGAAAGCTGGCTGCAGAATGAAGACCATAGAGCTGAATTTCCAGCCTTGCATACTTTAGTTTAACTGTTCCTAAGCTTGTCCCAGTAACTCCAGAATCTCTGAGCAGAAGTCACTTTTTAAGCTGTATATGTAAACGCTCAAAACATTTTTCTCCCTTCTGCCCTGTGCAAACTAAGTAGTTTTATTAAGGTCACCTACAGAAATACTCAAATTTATCAGTAGCTGCAGCATCGAATTTAAAATGAAAAGTTTATTTGTAGTGTTTGGTGGTGGTTTTAATCTGCGTGGGTGTTGGTAAGGAGTCAGAAAAAGGAAGCCTCAGTAATGGGCTCAATAGAGCTGGTTTTGTGTCCTGGATGCCCTGGGCTTTGCTTCGGCAGCACTTCTGTGTCCCAGAATACTTTTCCCACGCTGCTGTTCCCTGTTCCTTATATCTGTAAAGACCTGAAGCCTATTTTCTTTGCCTGTGACAGCTTCAGCTGGCAAGCTGAGACGTATTTATCCTCTTGTATCCTTGCCTGTCTCTTTCTGATTCTGATTTAATTTCACGTTGCTAGAGGATCTATTCACTGTTATGATAGCACACAGGTTTTTCTGAGAACGTATAATAGATTGATTTGACTTTATTATTCTCTTCAATAATAGTAAGTTAAACTAAGACTTTGGAATGTTTTTTTTGTCGCTTGCTGATGCATAAAAACTTGCTAAAAGCCAAGTATTACAGTTACACACAGAGCACAAGCATGCCCGAAGAAATAAACATGTATTCCAATGCATTAGATTTGGGAGTTGTATATCTTCATCTATATTCTACAAATACAGAGAGAGAGGAAGAGACTTCAAATTTTTTGTTCCTGTGTCTATCTTACATAATGCCAAAATCATAATTTTGATTTTTCCGTTATCTTGTATTTGCTACTGAATCTCCTTAACAAAGTGAAAAATCAAGTTTTATCTTGCTTCATTACTTTATTCTTGCCACATGCAATTCTTCCCTGATCATCTTCAGCTCCATAGTAACAGCTGCAGTGAATTCAGCCACACTGTAGCTTGGCTAGGTGGGCATCCAACCCAAAGCGTTTTTTTTTTACACACTCCTATGCAATTATAACTGAATGTCTACATGATGATGGTCCTGGAATACTAAGAAGTCAAAGTGCTTTCTGCAATATGGTTCCATTATCTCTTTTTATAGGATTCATCAGGCAATGACTGGTTCTCATTAAATCACTGTGTTTCGATCAGTATCTCCGTGAAGATTGCTTTGATCAGTGTATGTTTTTATGTTTCCTTGCTGAATTTGTATTGACTTCTCAACAGGATTTAAAGTCACTAGGAGTGTGCAGAGCTTTAAAAATGTCAAATCAAAACACAGAAATTAATATACTTCATTTTTTTCCAGCCTTGCAGGGTCAAAAGCCGTTCCTGCTCTGGACTAATCATAGATCATTATTTATCTGATACCTTCAGAATTAATACGGGGTGTGGTTTGTTTTCCTCAGTGGGCTTTTTTGTCTCTGTGATGTATGCATTTTCTGTACTGTATTGTGCGAGGAGACACTTTCTGAATATGAATTGCTAAATAAAAAAGTTGGGTTTTTTAGATAGTCATATATTGGCCATTCTTGAATATTGAATTATTTTAATGCTTTGGTGTTCTTCGTCAATGCATTTTGAAGCAGAAATGTATGCTTAGCTCTTTTTGGAAAACTAAACTATTACCTAGAAACTCATCCCAATGTGTATCAAGCGCAATATTTTGTAACATACCAGCTTTTAAACCTTTATTCTCAGTTTGCTTCTTCGGTAAATTGGAAAGGGCATGCAGAAACAAAGACTTGCGTATTGTTTCTGAGAGCCAGAAGCTTTAAATCAGGCTATTTTCAGCTACCTATGTTTTCCTCTCGATTTCTTTTCCCTCTGCATCGAGGACAAAGCTGTCGTAGTTTGTCTCATTGCTGTTTTCAGGGACGGATTCCAGCTGTGAAATGAAATTCCCTAGGTTTTATCTGCTGAAGGAAGGGAAACTTGATTTATAGTGCATTATCTACTCTTCAGTGACTCCACATATGGACACTCTTAAGAGAGAGTCTGGGCTGTAGTTTGTTCCACTTAAAAAAAACCCAGAGGAGGAGTTAGTGAGAAGTAGGTAGAGCACTGGCAGTCCATCCGCATGCATGGGTGCACGCTGGCTTCCTGATGTGGCCCAGTCCTTCATCTCATCATGTTTAGGTGATCACTGAGGCATGTTGAAAGAAATCAAGTTCTTCAGGCCTAGAGGGGAGTCAGGAGAATTGTGTGGGAAATGGAAAGAAGCCATCCTTTTTTTTTTCCTTTTTGAAGAGATTTTTGAATATTAATTTCTATGTTATTTAGTCAGTGACCTTACACAATAGAAGATGCCCATGTGCTCACCTGTGGTGCTGTAGAAAACCAAAATTGCAGGAGGTGCAGTTGTAGAGTTGTATGCACTGAACCTCTGGTAACACCATGAATAGTGGAATTTGTGCGGTGCATGTACGTACCACATGTATTCAACTGTGAAAGTATAGGAATGACTGGTGTTTGGGGAGTTTAATCTTCAAATATTCGTTTAATCTTTTGCAAAAGGAAGATGACTGTCTAACAATTTATGACAAAGTATACCACAGAGATTAAACAAAATGAAATTAAAGTAGATCAGCCTAATTATGGTAGTAGTCTCATTGCTGAAAAATGCCACCCCATCCATCTTACGAGAAAGCAAAAGTATAGTGACCATCTTTGTAGACTTGCTGCCATCCTTTTTTAAAATTCAAAATCAGATGATTAAGGAAAAAAAAACCCAACAGCACACTGATTCGTATAAAATTATAGCTAAATCATTGCTTAAACCAGTCAGTCTCTGTCCTTCGGCAGACAGTGAGAGTTTGTCTCTGTAGCGTATCGGCAGTCCCAGACCAGCTGTAAATGAACCAATGCAGAAATGATTGCATAGGTCAGGCAACTGGTATGGGTGTGTTAGTATGGCAGCACACTGAATAATAAGCCACTCTTGCTGGCAGTGAGAGCCCAAGAACAGTGTGGCACTGACATGATGTTCTTGCTTCCTGACCTGAAATACCTGGAGAATTTATGCATCATTCACGCAGATGTACCTCCCGGGTAATTCAGTCATCTGGATTTTGGAGTTTTCCAGTTGCTGCATGTTACTGTAAAAATCATTTGGTCAGGGAGTTTGAGGCAAAGCTGGAACATCGGAAGAAAAGAGCTTGGCTCCAGCTCTCTTCTTCGAACAGAAAACCAAGGAAAGCAAATAAAGAATACCTGTATCAGAATGTTGGTTGCCTTTTGGGGTTGTTTTATTTGATTCATCAAATAAGGTGAGGTTTTGTGTATGATTCAAGAAAATAGAAAGAGGCTACTTCCCCCCCAAACCCCCAAAGGGTTGCTATTTCAGGGTTGACATTTCTGGAGTGAAGGAAGCAAGTCTGCTTCAAAGTTGCTTAAGAAAACTTACAGACTTAAACTTTGATAAATGCAGCTGTTCTGGTGTGTATGACTCTGGGTAATATTCATAAATATTTATATCAAAAACTTCAGAGCATTCTGGCTGTGATGCCCTCAGGCAGTTGCAAGTATCTTTTTGGATGTTCACAAGCAGGATTTGTTTGTTCTGTGTCATCTTAGTTTAAGAAGTTGCTTGAGCTGAGCATGTGCCTGTCTCTTCTGAGCACTCTTCTTAGGCACCGGCTTCAGTCTTGTTTAAGCATGCATGACTGGATGCTGAATTGAGGTCCATCACATTTATGACGTTATAGCAATAACTACTGAAATTGTAGGCCCAGCTACTTACAACAGTGAATAAAACTAGGAAAGGCCTTTTATCATATAAAATAAAGGGGAGGACTTTGAAAAAGCTCTTTATTTCTCAAAAGTACATTTCCTTTGAGCAGTTTTAGCATGAGGTTTTGGATGTCTATTTTTGAAGTGATCTTTGTTGTCTCTCCTCTTACCAGTGTTCTTAACAGAGGACAAAGCCAATTCTGTGTTAAAAAGATACCCGAGAGCCAACACATTTTTGGAAGAATTAAAGCAAGGTGACATAGAACATGAATGCAGAGAAGAAATCTGTAGCTATGAAGAAGCAAGAGAAGCATTTGAAAATGAGGAAAAAACGGTATGTTTTGGTGTGTATTTAAAGATGGGTGGGGTGTATTGATGCTAAATTTGTGCATGTGCTGAATGCTTGTGTGTTTTCCAACATTACATTAGATTTGTTTTTCTTTTTGGCCTGTTTCTTTAAGTAAATAAGTTGTACAGTGGAGATGGATAGACTGCACAGCAATAACATTTGAATCCTCCATCCCAATTAAACGGAATTTGAAGGGGGTAGAGGTGTCAAAAATAATTACGCTCTTAAGTGTTGTGAAAATCGGCAGCTGGGAAGAAAAGGAATATGAATTAATATCCCCACTTGAGAAAAGGTGGGCAAAACTGTCGTCTGTTTGGCAGCGCTACTTGCCCAAATAGCCTGTGTCCTGGTTCTCCTATCATCACACACTTAAGTCTGACCTGGATATCACAAATGCAGTTGTCTTGCTTGGAAGAAATGATGGGATTGGGACTGTCACGGGGAATATATAGAAGCAGAGAGCACAAGTCTTCAGTTATCTCACTCCTTGCGGAATAACTTGTTTATTGAATGTGCTCAGATGAAATGAGTGAGCAACTCAAAAAGCTTTCCATTTAAAATACACCTTTGAATCCCAGGTGCTGGTGTAGCTGGAGGTCAGTGCCCAGACTATTAATAGTCTAAAAATAAGGAAAGACTAGTGGCCTTCTTCAAGCTAAAATCTACAAGCCCCCAGAGAATATTATTAAGCAGCAGCGATCTAAAACAGGGAAAGAACAATAATTTCAGTGCTCCCGTGTGTTATGCAAGGTCAGTGATACATTAACTTGACAGGAATGAAGCAGATACTGCCCACACAGAATTGTTGCATAAGTCTGTTGGCTTCTCTAATTAAAAGAAGCTCGTGGGCTAATGGCTCTGCAAGCAATAGCTGCACATCATACCCAACATATCTTATATTGCTTCCCAACAAATAAAAACAGTACACAAGTTTGATGGTGGCATCTGACCTATTTAATGCAATACAGTCAAGAATTGATTTTTTTTTTTTTTTTAATTCAAGACAGACATGAATGAAATTAGGGCTGAATTTGAGGATAAATCTGAGGTGAAAAACAGGTGCTAGAAAATGTGACTCAGAAAACTTATCTTCAAAAAAAGCATCTATCCCTTGTGTGTTTTTGCACAGGGAAATTGTACTTGCAAGGCCAATAGGTTAATGGGCAAAGTTGCACAGGGAGCATTGCAGATTTCCAGAATTTACACAGGTGATGCATTCCAGTCTTCACTGGCTGAGCTCTACATCAAAAAATAGCGATGTTATTGTAAAGGCATACTGAACTTTTAAGTTCCTGGCATCTTTTTGTTGGAGGTTGTAACTGGGGAGATGGATGAGGCTAGAATGAGAACTTTCTGATTTATTAAAATGAAGTAGTAGGACGTGCGGTGTCTCTTCAAAGCTGCTTCTTTCTGAAGCTTTAAAGTGCATGTATGCACATGTTTTTTACTTCCCAAACTTGGCTTGGTGTGGCCATTCCTAATGATAGCTCATTGTGTAATTAAGAATAATGTTTACAATGACAGTACTTGTGTAAAATTCTAACACAATATCACTTTTGCTTACGCAGCACAAGACGTTCAAGTCACTAGAGAAAGCATAGCCTAAACATGTTTGCCTCTCACTTCAGCTTCTTTTCCCCCATTTAGGAACATTTTGTGTTTTGGTAGATAGCATTTCCCTCGCAGAGGTATTTGGAAAATAGTAAAGTAGGAATCGTTACATTGCTGCTCTTGCCACAACCTTTGTGCCACAGGGGAGAAGGAGCTTCCAATAAGGCCCTCACCCTTTATCCCTTTCTATTAGTGTACCCTTTTTGCCTAGCTGCTTTATTCTGTTGTTGGTAGCTTGCTAATGGGCCAGGCTCTGCTAAGGTGCAGTCATGCTTGACCAGCCTCATTTACTTAGGCTTCATTTAGTCCATTGTCCCCCAGCAGTAGCCATCCTTACAGCCACTTAGTAAGACTTAACTTCTGTGTCCCAGGGGAAGGAAATGGATGCAGTAGACTAGGATCATGATACAGTATGTTCAGAGTAACAAAGATGCAATGATTTCATAGTATAGATAGACTGGAATTCAAACAGGGGTCTGTAGCTTGTTTATCTCATGGTAACTTTGTTTTGTGTAATCTCTCTCTTTGTATTTTTTATCTTGTCCACTTGGTTCCTTGTTTTTCTGCAGTCTTCTGGGGAGGTGTGCAACATCTGGATTTGTAATATTAAAATAATATCAAGCAGTTCCCTCAAGTTATTTTCGATGCATGAGTTTTTCTTGGAAGTTAGCATTGTGTATGTTAAGTGTACGTGCATAGCTGTCATGGAAATATTGAATGCCTTTAATAATGTGTGGGCTTGGGGATTTTGATAAGTTCGGTATTATTATTTAAAATTATAAAGTTAATTATAAAGATAATATTATTATGTTAATAAGGCTAGAGCCAACCCGGAAGAATTTGCAGGACTTTGTGGGTAAAACAGAATGTGAAATTCAGTGTTGACAAATGTAATGCACATGGGGGAAAAGGGAACATTCATTATGTTTATGATTGGCTCTGAACTGAACTCGGGAACAAGATCTGAATTTGACTTGAGTTTAATGCTCAGCAGTCAAACAAAAACAAAACAAAATAAAAACCTGAGTGCTAAGAATCCAAAGAAAGGAATAGAGATCAAAATGAAGAACATATAATTATGTCATTGCACACCCACATCTTGAATGTGCCATGTACAGCTCTGATCTCCCTGTCTCCTAAAAAGCAAATTACTAGCTGAGGAAGGACCAGAGAAGTGTGACAGTTGACCAAAGATACGAGAAGACTTCTGTAACGATAGATCAGAAAAGAGTTAAATCAGGGAATATGTGATGATGTCTGTGAGGAGCATGAAGATTGAACTGAGGTCAGTCACTTGCCATCCTTCTGACAGGAGAGCTAAGAGGGCCTCAAAGGAAACTAAAAGGTGCAGGTTCAAAGCAAACAGAACTCTCTCTTCTCACCACAGATAATAGAGCTGTGGACTGCCTTGCCACGGGATGTCTCGGATCCTAAAAGCTCATATAGGTTCAGAGAACGACGACATAAATGAACAGAAGATAAATTAATCTGGGACCATTGAATAAAAGGGGTCAGCTTTGGTTAATGGAAGTTCTTGAAGCACAAATATGTGCAAGCTGGGAGAGTATCGCTGCCTGCTTATGTTTGAACTCTTCTTTCGGCAGTCTCTAATGATTGTTGTTGTTCAGAGAGAAGGTAATGGATTAGTTGAACCCTAGGTCTGATCTAGTAAAGCTGTTTATTTGTAGTACCTGTAGCCTGCAGGCAGCACTGTGTGTGGTCACTGGTCAGTTGTCAAAGGTTGTTGGGAGACTCAAAGATTTGTTCAAAGGTTACTGTGCAAAGTATCTGGGTGTGACTGAAGCATTGATAATTTTATATCCATTAACTCATTTTTTTAAATTATACTGCATGAAGATTTTAAAAGCTAAAAGTCACAGATCTTTACTTGTGTTTCAAATTTCCCACAAATTTTAAGTATTACAGAAATTGCAAGGTTCTCTGTATAGCTCTATTCTAGCAGAACAAACGAACAGAAGACTAGAAAGCTTAGCAAGCAACTTGAAACTTGTCAGCACTAGATCTAAAATGGTGTGATCAAGTAAGACTTCTAGCATCAGTCTGCGTCTAATTATGGATGCTGGATGAATACCCAGAAAAGAAGAGGTGAATCTTTTTCTGCCACCTGAAATTGAGGGCAGACCAGAAGAAAACAGTGTAGCAGGTACACTCTCTTCCCATTATTGCTTTGTTTGTATCCTCTACTTACTGAATACCAAGCAGTCTTCTGACTGGCGTATTATTAGTTCACCTTTAAAACAAGTCAGACAATTGACCAGGAATCATTTGAGGCTGACGATGCTGCCAAATGTGGTAAAGGCCTCAGCTGAAATTCTCAGCAGGGTGTGAGTCTCTTAACTTTCATGTGGATCTCTTATTTGATTCAGCGTTCAGATCCAGTTGACTGATGCTGACTCTGTTCTGAGAAGTATTAGAAATAAAAGGGAAACAAAATTCTGGCAAATTGGCTGTAACTGTCTTTGCGTGGGATGCCCTTGAGAATTCCTTTTGATTATTTCAAACTAGATTTGCCAAAGCAGTAAGGGACATTCAGAAAAGTAGTTCTTGGCGGGAATATGCGTTAGATGTTTTCTAAGTCTTTTATTGCGGTTGCCTGATTCTGTGGCCTGTTTAACTTAGTTTTTCAGCCTTTTAAGTCATATACTCCTGGTATTCCCAGCTGTACAGCACTCAAGAATAAATGATTCCTGGAGTGTCCTTTTCATAAATCATGAGTTAATAATTTTGTCAAGTAGAAAGAAAGTCCTTTTTGTTCTTGGTTTAAGAGACCAGCAACTATGGAAGGGATGTTTGTGCTGTGAGTTTTCCAACTTTTAAATTACTCTTTAACTTTCTGTATGAGCTGTACAGCTACTTCCTAGGTTTTCAGTATTTCCCCCTCTTGTTTTTTTTATAGCAGTTTGTACGAATCCTCACACTGTGCAAATTCATCCAAGTTCTCCGTGGTTTTGTTGGGCATGATTTGACTTTGACCAGATGGTTTGTCCTCCTCCTGTGCCTTCAATTTACGGTGCAGCGTAGCTGTGGGATGACAGAGCAGAGGGGGACCTGCTTGGCAGCTGCGCAACTCAAACCCGAAGTATTAGTTTCCTGCGGTTCCTGTCAATTCTGTCAGTCTGGAACTAACAGTCTTTGTGCTTCCCTCTGAGATTTGGCTTGCAAAAATGTAAGCTGGAAACCTTGGGTTTAGTACACTAGTAAGTTTTTGGTTGGTGGTTTTTTTGTGGGTTTGGTTTTTTTGGCTTTGGTCCGTGTGTCCCCCCCCCCAAGAGGAAAATTTAAAGAAAGCTTTTTTTTAAATGACTGAGCAAGTGTTTCTTTCTTAGTATTTTTCACTTGTGTGCAGAACTTTATTCCTCTGTCTCTGTAAGATAGCCTTAGATGTGAAGCACTGTAATTTTTGACAGGGGGGTGTGTCTCTAAACTGTCTTGGAATTTCCTTTGCCTTGCATGCAAATGAAAGTGGACACTAAACTACTTTCATCCCTAAGGCAGTTTAAACTCTTACCTTAAGCTCTTGATGCACCTGTGTGGACACACCATCAACTTGAACATCCCCCACAGCCACACACCCTATTCTGAACTAATTGCCTGCCACTCTGGGAAAACAGCTTTTCTGCTGCTTTGCCATGTTGCAGAGTGACAAGGAGAGATGCTGGTATTACAGCTTTCTGAAGAAGATAGAGATGTTTTCTCCAGCGTATATAAAGCTGAGCTAGAAGTAAGATGGAGACAGTACTAAAATACCAGTCACAACTTAATACCCTTACACCGGAGAGGGTGCATTTTCTCTGCAGTCTGCAACACAAAATATATTGCTGAGGGAAAAGTGTGATTTCATCTTTTTCATCAAAACTACCTTTCTCCTCCATGGAGTCTTTAAAATGACACATCCTTGCACAGTATATTTGATGATTTTCAGTAAATCTTTGCAACTTTGGCCTCAAAACCAAACATTGTACCAGTTTTTTTCCTTTGCTGCCGTTGAGGCAGCACAACAGTGAAGTGGGAAGCTTGGTTCCAGTAACAGTCAGTAGCAGTTAATAATCCTAATGAATCTTTTTCTGCTTTTTTAGTCGAGAATACATTTATTATTTATTCCACTAAAGAATCTAGTTAGTTGTATTTAAACCGGATGGAAAGGTAATACGTAACAGATCTTCTTAATTGCCTGGTGATCTGGTGGGGAGAGATGAGGTCATCGGTTTTGTTGTTTTTTATCATGCAGAGATCCCAAAAGTCCTCAGTTGTGCAGCTGATTTCATTTTTTAACGTTAGTTTCCCGCCTCAAATGTGTTTTTCTAAAGTCCGCACAGTTGATCTGGGGTTCACTGTGGAACAATGCATCAAGGAAGGCCCTTGCAGAAAAGTATTTAGAGAGGTTAGTCCATCTTCCAAGACTTGCTTACTTTGTTTGAAGTCAGTGCTGCCTGACTTAGCTTAGATGATTTGGACCTAGGTTCACATCAAGGAGGGGCACTGTGATGACTTGCTTGTGATGTCAAGCCTTGGAATTCAGGGAAAACACCTGATCCTGGATTGCTGTACGAATTAAGATTTTTTTTTTTTTTAAACTTGCACTCAGTATAGGGATAAGCACAACTGAATTTATCTTTAAAAAAAAAAAAATGTACGTGATAGCCAGTTGTTCCATGCACATAGCATTGCTCCTAACCTTAGTCAATTCTGATCCAGACGCATTGTGAGCATGTGCTTTGCACATGGTGTCCTGGTCCTGGCTTTGCACAGGGCAAGCTTAGCCTCCACGCTGGAGGGGCCATGCTGCTTCTGGACTCAAGCTGCCTCTGAGATCAGTTTGGTGGCATTATCTGATCATGTGGCAGCAGTCCTGAACAAAAAAAATTGATGGATCTGATTTGTCTGTGCACAAAGTCAGTCAGTCTGCAACCTGAATACATCATTTACTAGTAACTGAGCAATGACAGTATCCATTTTACCTGGTGAGTGTTTTATAAATACTTGCATGTGAGATGTGTACTATTATTTAAAATAGATGCTGGCATGAATATGAGTGGGTCAGGTCTCTGCATTTTTAAAGGAAACTACAGAGTTCAGAGTTTCTGGCATAGAATTGTTTGGGGGGTTCAATTATTTTTTTTCTGAAATAATACATGGCTATAAAACACCCCCTAACTTTTTCTTAGTAGGAGAGCTCTTATATTACAGGTGAGGATGACTACTTTTTTGAGGCAGGGTATGCTTTTCTTTGTACTAGTTTTTCATAGCATTCACCACAGAGAAAATGGGATGGCGACATGATCTTTGTGCTCCTACTTGTGCATATTAATGTAGGAAAGAGTACTTTCAAGTACTGCTGTCCCCCTTCATCTTTGTTTTCCCTTGTTCATATTTTCACTTTTTACTTTGTTCCACTTATCAGTAGCTATGTTGTCAAAATTTCTGGAATATAATAAGCTGTGTAATAGTCTTATAGTGCTGAAGCTATTTTTAACTATAAACAGAGGATCTGAATCAACTCAAAATAAGATGAGAAGAATTGCTTTATTAGCCAGAGGTAGAAGAAGTCTGAAGTATGAGATGACAGTACAAAATAGTTGTGCTTTGCCAAAATGGTCTGTCATTCCGAAACAGTATTTCCTTGTCAAACTGTATTAGAATATTATCACAATTTTAAAACAAACAAACAAACCCCCTAACTTTTACCTTGAGTGGTGCTGAAAAATTTTGATCCACCAGATGTCTGATGTGCATGCTGATGAGATTTCTTACCTATGCCTGTCTGTGCTGCAGGTTTGTCAGTATTAAGTGCAGATACAGGAATCTTAAAAGCAGTGAGGAGTTGATCTAAAAAAACAAAACCCTTTTGTATCACTAACCACATCGGAAGAAAATTTGGAAGTTTATTGGGCGTGCTTATCCATACCTGTTCTTATTTTAATCATCAGTACTTGAAATGCCTTTTTTTTTCTCGTTCATTTAAAACAGCTTGATTACAGTGTATTTTTTAACTGTCTTATAGTTTCTGACTTATCCTGTCTTGCTCTTCTAGAAGGAGTTCTGGAAAGTCTACAAAAATGGACTTCAGGGAGAAAGTAACACAGGACATACCTGGTATTCATTTTACCTTGCATTTCCATTAATCATTGGCCTTTTTGTTATCCTCATTGTCATTTTTGTCATATGGAGATGCCTGTTTAAAAAGAAAATGCGTAGACAGTCGGTGTACGCGCATAGGGGAGCCCACGAAGCGATGGGTGATGGTGCTGTGGCTGATGGCAGAGGTCCGCTTCCGCCGCCTCTCAGCATTGTTCATTCCCCACAGGAGGAAATGTATGAAGTCAGTGGGCTCTCTCCAGGAGGTCTGAGCTATACGGATGGACGGTCAGACTCAATATCCACAAGGCTCTCAAACTGTGATCCTCCTCCTTCATATGAGGAAGCCACTGGTGAAATCAGTATGAGAAGAAGTGAAACTGAACAACATTTAGATCCACCCCCGCAATACGAAGACATTGTGAATTCCAGTTCAGCCGGTGCAATTGCACTATCTCCTGTTGTCACCAGTAATAAGTAAAGCAAGAAGAATGCTATGGACTTTTCAAAAATTACTAATCATTTTGTAGCACTTTATCTTGGCTTATTATGCATTTCTGTAATTTAATGGACTTGTACAATGAACTTCACTTTTGGTTTAGATTCACTTGTTCTTTGGGTTTGGGATTTTTTTCCCCTACGGCAGGTCTTAAAAGATAAGGATTCTGTATTGAGAGTGTAGTGCAGGTACAAATGTGGTGCTCTGCCATACTTCTCAGAAGTACCTCTGCTTTGAGGGATGTCACTTGTTTTATTCAGAACATTGTCCACATTCCCCACAAGGTTTGTCGAATGCCCCTCCCCTTTCTTACTGCAGACTGTCAGAATTGCCTGAAATAGGGAATCCTTAAGCAACATTTTAGATAGTTATTGACACTAAAGGGGACTGACCTTGCAGTATTGCCTCTTGTCTGGTTGGTTCCTTTTTCTCACTTGGATTTTTGTTACACGCTGCACCCTGTCCTGGGCCCTTGGAAGGCTGAGAGCAGTATGCCTTTGTGTTCAAACCAGCATCTCGTTAAGAGTAGGCTGGCATAATAGCAATAATTTCAGAGTCCTAGCAGAAGAGGTGTTATTCTAAAGCATTTGCTGTTGCAACTCAAAATTCTGTAAATGTTTAGAAGCTAACAGTTCGAGATACTAATTAGTGAATTTAGGAGTGTACTTTTTTGTCTGTGTTCTGCCTTTCCTCTCTGTTTTCCTATCTGTTTTTACTTGTGTATTCTAGAGGTAAGAAGTGTGCATATGTTAATTTTAGAACTTGAAAGTTCATGCAACGGTAAATAATGAAATACTGAAATACTCGAGTGGATAAAATCCTGATCATGGTCTTCCTGCCATAGTCTTCACTGGGACCAGGATATTATCCATAAACACAAACCCAAAGGTATTACTTTCCTTTTTAAAAGGGAAAAAAAGGGAAAGCATTCAGTGTGTGACTTTTTTTTTTTCTCAACTATGAAATAAAAACCCCTTCCTCAAACGCTGATATTCTTTTGCCTCTTGCATACCTACATGTACCGTGTGTGCACCTTGTCTTGGTGGCTATGGAAATCCTTTGCAGAGAATATAGATAACTTTTTTCAACAACAAATATATTTATAGCTTATCCATTCCAACAAGGTGTTTCTGTTGCAAAAGTTAACAATATGTTATAACAAAATAAAACTACTTACATTTTTTTATTGTTTGTAAGAACAGTGTAGTACTTCTATCCATGACATGAATTCACTCCGTTCTCAGTGTACACAGGCCTTTTTTTCACAGCTCTTAGGTTACAGGTGCCCGTCAGAGTAAGAGGTGCTAGAAAGCATGTTAGTCCAGGCTGGTTCCAGAAGTTGGGCGGCCAGCCTGGCTCTGCTATCTGCAGTTGTGAGTTGCGGAGCCCACCTGACGTAGGTCAGAACCGTGAGGACCCACCGTGTTGTATTTCTAAGAACACAACACAGGCATTCCCCCAAGCATTAGTCTGGAGTGACTTTTTGAGGCTGAAGAGATGTGGATTTTTGTCAGACTTGATGCCAGTTAGAATAGAGGCTTGTACAGAATTTCAACCAACTGGTTTAGACACTGATGATAAGTTAAGCTGGTGCAAGCTGTAGCGTGGAGATTCTTTTTTCCCAGCTTGATTTAAAAGTTTATTGCTCGGTTTAGCTTGTGCATTTCATTTCGGTTTTCTTTCTTCCCACACCAAGGTAGCGTGGCATTAGCTTTAGCATTGTTCTACTAATCAGTTAGCACCAACTGAAGTGTATTCAGCCCTGAAGGACTACTGTGTTATGTTGGCTTTCGTACTACAGAAACCCAAACTGCATCTTGTTCCAAAGACCCCAAATGAAATGCCAGTGCCATCCATTTGAAACTGCTGTTAATGTCTGAGACGTGTGCTGTTGCCTACCGTCTCATGGGGGCTTGGCCCGTCTTGTCCCTAAGGAATTTTACAGAAAGCTGCTGAAAAGAAATGTATGGTCATACACGGATGTGTATATGCACACTTCTGTAAGAATTTGATATAATGTATTGACAAATGAAGTAAGGATTTTGTGATTAATTTTATGTTCTCATTTTTGGCAAAGAGTAGGTTGCCTAAGTTGTCTACTGGGGATCTTCAGTTGCTAAGGCAAGTTGTATTAGAGTTAATGGATGAACTCCAGGCCAAACTGTTGTCAAAAAGATAACTCTTATTTATTATTTATACTAGATGTTGGGCAGATAAGTACAATATGTTTTGGACACTGGTAGTAAGAATTGCCTGGGTCTTGTTTTTGGACTGTCTGACCTTTTCTTTTGAAGCGGTTTTAGTTCTGTGTGTCCTGAATTGCCACTCGTAGAAGTTAAAGCTCCTTTTATACTGAGCAACAGTTAATCTGCTGCTTTAGGCAGACGCTACCGAAACAAAGTGCCTCATCTCAACATGCAGGAACCACCTCAAAAAGAGCTGGTATTTCAATGCCCATGCCATATTGGCATCTCCTGTGCCTGCCAGCACAGCTAGTAGTTTTAGCACTAACTTTTTTTTGTTTGGACATAAGACTTTCCTGTAGGAAACGCGTGGAGATCACCCATTTCACATTAGGTCATTCAGCAGCTGTCATCATCCCCTGAACATGGGCAGTCTAGTTTAGAGGTGAGCTGGCTTTTCTTTTCTTTTTTTTTTTTTTTCTTTTATTACTCTATATTCCACTACGACTTTTAATGGCTTTATGTTTCTGGCTCCTAAGTTGAGTATGTTGCTGTATCCTGTAGATATTTTTACGTGCAATGCAAAAATGATGCTTGTCTTTCCAAAAAAGCCACAACCAAATATCTAAAATGATCTATGAGTTGAATTTATTGGGCTATGGCTTTTCCATGTACATGAGCATGAAAGCCATTGTGGCTTTTATAGCATTGTGGGCTGTAAACTTATGTCTTGGTGAATAAATTTCATAATTAAACAATACTTGCGTGGGACAGTTATCCAAAGGTATTTCCTCTAAGACACGAACAGCTTTCTCAATGTTGTAATAATGTCAAATTAGAAAATATTTTGTTCCGGTTTGTGAAGTGTGGGAAAACAGCTTAGTCTTGGGGCTGGCTTTTCTAATCTGATTGAAAAATAAAATTTCATTTGTACTGGGTTTTTATACAGCTTTTTTTGCAGGCCACTTAGTAGTTTCACCTATCCTGTAATTGCATTGTCATGCAATAAATACTATGAATTTATAGTTGTACCTCTCTAAATGTTTTGCAAGTCTGAATGCAGTACTATCTCGACTGATGACACGAATAGTCAGGATACTGCCTTTCCCACTTCTGAATGTCACATTGAATTTCATCTTGTATTAGGAGGATTGAGATGATTTATCTACTAAAACTAACTTAAATATAAGTGTCGCTGTTTTAAGAAATCATGGAAATGAATTATTTGCTTAGATGATATTTAGCATTAGTGGAGGTTGTTCTGTCTTCACTGGATGTAAATAACCTGATTACAGTATTGCATATTTTAAAGGGGTTTGGTTTACATTAAATTATCCTATTTAAACATATTTGCCTATGTTTATAGAAAAATTTTTTGTAATGTTTTTGGATATGCTAAATAAAATTTTTTAAGATGCCTCATGCTTCAAAATATCAATTCTACACAACTGCAGTGAGAATTAACTTTGTGTATTTAAGTGATGCTCTTAATTTCCATCGTTCTGTGTACTTGAACATTTGCAGTGAATCAGTTGTTTTCTTTTGATGACTTAAAATACAAATATTCTGTTTTCAGGTAGGCTTGATATTTTTTCAAAATTCAGGCTCATTTTTAATCAGATTTGTGAATTTGTTTATTTTCCATTTTTATAAAAAGCATTTGTTGTAGCCGTAGCTAAGGAACAGTCACAGGCAGAGGGAAAGCAGAAGTTACCACAGCAAAATGAAACAGTACACTGTGGCAAAAAATGTTTAAGTCAAGGGACTTAATTTCAAGTGGCTTCAGCCATTTCAAAGAAAGTGATTGCAAAGTTTTGCATTGGCTCTGTGAATGATGTGTTAATAGCGAACACGAAAAAAGAAGCCGTGTGTAATGGTCCCTGCTGGAAACTAAAGATCTCCATTCCAGTCAAGACAAGCTTTGTGTCATCCTTTCTCGCTCAGCTGCTAGTAAATAGCGTACTGCGTCCCTGGTGGTTTTTCACTAGCTTACCACATGACTGGAGTCTGTTGGAGACGTTAGTGAAGCCCGATAGGAGGTACGTGTCTCAGAGTTTCATGAACGCGGATGCAGTTTTGTACTGGTCGTAACAAAAGTGCAAGAAGAGTCCCTTGAAGCAACACAGTGTGTGTGACTTTCCGAGCTGTCACGTGCATAGTGTAGCGCCGTGCTCCCCTTGGTAAGCTTTTATTTGCGTAGCTCAGAGCAACGCCATCCAAACAGAACACTCACCGTTCGGTTAAGTGGCATTCGCTGTGCATATGCACGTTCAGTGTCCTGACCGTACATCCATCAGCACTGGCTAACGTGTTTGCACATGGTTCAGTGCGTGATTGCCTCTTCATGCCTGGCTTCTAGCTATTGAAACGTGGTGGATGTAACGTTAAACTGGTATCATGAATCTCGGTGTCTATAAAAATCAAATCGTCGTGCCAGGTTACTAGCGATGAATTTTCATTATTTATTGTTTCGTATGCCCTGAACACTGTTCTCTGCCACTTTAAATCACACTGATGGATTCCTTTTTATCTTCTGCATAATGTGAACTTTGTAAATATTTCCTAGTGCTACTTGCTGATTTTTAAAAAGAAGAAAAACCATGTTCAGCTGAAGGCAATGAGGTGACATCTGTGCTATTTCATTGCTTGCTGCACACACATTTGATTGATTTGCTACAGGGTAATTGAACTTTCAGCTTTGCCAGAAAGTTGAACTACACTTTTCTTCTGCAGTGGGATCTCAGTAATTGTATTTTTGGTTTGGTAGTGAGTTATTGAACGCTAAGTAACAAGTCAGGGCAAGAAAGGCCTTACCTATAGTCTCTTGATTGTATATATTATGCAGCATTTGCTTACCATTTAGCTCTCTGCAAGAACGTTTGCTGTA
>NW_008824196.1:3813149-3814268 GCF_000699105.1 Pygoscelis adeliae
ACTGCTGTGCGTTTTCCCCTCTCTTAGAAACAACAAAATCTAAGAATCAAAACAAAACCTTTTAGTGTGACCTGCCATTTCCTTCTCCGGTTCGAAGCTTTGTAGGTACCTGTCTGGCTCCCGGGGTGAGCTGAGGACCTTAAAGCAGGAAGGAAACAAGTACTCAGAAAATTTATTTCGATACTCCCAGCAACGCAGTCTCTGCATAAGGAGTAACCTGTACCAGACTGTCTCCCTGGCCTTTCCCGTGGTGTAGGATGTGTTTTCCCAGAGAACAGACCCTGGACCAATTCCATAGGTCAGAGGCTCCCAATTCGATTTTTCCTTATTTTCTTACTCAACTGGCATTTGAGTAGCGTTGCTGCTGGCAGTGGCACAGCACCCGCTCTTTGCTGGGCACAAGGACTCAAGTTGTTTACTCAATGACTGCAGACTGTGAGGCCCGTATATATGAGGATCTGGGACCCAAGCTTGCCTACTTTCCTTCCTTGTCCCCTTACCTTGCTGGCTTGCTCACACCCCGTGCAGTATTTCAGTGCCGGACAAACGCAGCTGAGGGGCTGACTGCAGGCATTTGGGGCTGACTGCAGGCATTTGGGGCCAGATGCAGGCATCAGCCTGCTGTGACACACAGTGAGGCACCGGCTGTTGCCACCTGTGGCCTTTTAACTTCCAGTCAATGCAGCCACCACACGTGGATCATTTCCAAGATTAAAACCACTGTGGACAACATTTCATGCCAGATTCGCAGAGGCGATCAGCTCCGGTGCAGGCACGTTCCACAGCAGAGTGGTGGACCGTGGCGTATGGGGCGTTTCCTGAGCCGGGGAACCCACAGGGGAGCGCAGAGACCCGCCGGGAGCCAGCAGCTCTCACCAAAAAAAAAACGGGGCGTGGGCGGGGCCAGGAGCAACGGCTGCCCCCCCCCACTCCCACTGAAGGCAGCCCCAGGGAGCGCTGGCCACCAGGAGCACTGCCAACAGGACGGGCAAACAGGGCGTGGCGCGTCAGCTGGGGCGTGGCATGGCAGTTTGCGCAGCAGTTTGCGAGAGAGGGCGCCTCTTCGAAGGGGAGGCATTCTACGGGCCGGGTGGGGGCCTCGGCGTGGGCACAACCCGG
>NW_008824196.1:3818401-3823032 GCF_000699105.1 Pygoscelis adeliae
GAGGTGGTGGATGCCCCATCCCTGGAAACATTCAAGGTCAGGTTGGACGGGGCTGTGAGCAACCTGATCTAGTTGAAGATGTCCCTGCCCATGTCAGGGGGGTTGGACTAGATGACCTTTAGAGGTCCCTTCCAACCCAAACTATTCTATGATTCTATGATTCTATGATTTTCTGTGAAAAGTGATGCTGTCAGAGAATAGCAAGGACGATGTGACCAGCTCAAAAATTTTCCCTGTCTGGTACCCGTAAACTGTCTTATCACGTGTCATTTATTTCCATTTGCTATTAGAATTGCTGTTATTTTTTATTTCTTTCATTTTGGTATTGTCTGCTTTTCTGTTCATGGTTCTATTGTAACCATAGTTTTTTCCTTACAGGTGGATGAAGATGAAACATATCTGCCCTCTGAAAGAAAACCCCATGCATGAGAGTTGGTCAGACTACATTTTTCACATGTGCCCACCTCACCAGAGCTTTAAATAGAACCAAAAAGTTCCACACTGATGTCTGCTGTGTCTCCCAACAGTGGTACTTACACCTCAGTATCTCCTTTTCGCATGCAGTCTTGTGGGCTTGCGTTCCTGAAAATTAGGTTGGTGTCTCTAAATGTACTTCTTCCATCCAACAGCCATGTGAAATCATGTTTTGGATCATTTCCAACTCACCTACAACTTCAAGAGTGCTAGTTGAAGTATAATAAAGGCTGGGCGTACTTGCACATTCATTTGCTAGCAGCGTAGGCAGCAGTAAGCAAATTCCTCTGTGAAAGCACCTGACGAGTGGGGAAGGTTGAAGGTAAGTATCAACTTTAAAATTAAAACAGCTGCCTTCCATGCAACAAAATGCTGACCCTAAACCTAAGACTGACTCTGCTGCCCTGGGTGGTCCAGCTGCAGTGGAGAGGGTTTGGCACAGGACCAGCGATCTGCGGCACGGCTGCTTGTGCTCTGCGGGCAGCAGCCCGTCTGCCGGCATGGCGAGACACGTGGGCAGGGAGAAGTTGCGTCATCCTGACAATTAGCACAACCCAGTCAATTGTATGTCGGTCCTTCTGTGGGTTTTGCCCACAATAAGCATATTGTAGTGTTTTAAGGTTCTGTTCTCCGCCTGTGGGTGCTCACCAAAATTTGAGGCGTGGGGGCAGCTGAGAACAAAACGTTGCTTTAAGGCCTACATGTCCCTGACGGTCTCCAGGGACTGGCGCTCTTCCACGTCCACACTGTGTTGGCGCAGCCGGGCTCCGCCAGCTGTGCCTGGCCTAACGCCCCCGCACCCTCAGAACAGCCTGTGCTGCTCTATGGAGCCTGTGCCGGGCAAGGCAACCGAAGCCCTACCCCGAGTAGAGTTCTTACTGGCTGTAGGAATTGGTATTAACATTTATGTAACTTTTTTACTCTCAGTGTGAGCTCCAGAATTTTTTTTTAACCGTTTAATAACTTTTGCAAAATGAAAGGTTGTCTACCATGTTTAGTCAGATGTGTCTAGTAATGGTAAAAACCTAGATGCTTCATTTTTCTATTTCTAGGTGGGTTTTTTTTCTCTTAACTTGCTGATTTTTGTGTTTTGTTTAATAACAGTGCTGAATAATGATACCTCCTTGTTCTGTTCCCCCCTAAAGTCTTTCACATGCTCTTATATCAAAGTGCATAAAAGTTGATATTTTTATTTTGCAGATTCTTTAGAAGAAATGTAGTTTTGGAAATCATTTCTAATGATATGTTCTCTTCGATAATTTTTTTCAGCCTTATGAAGTGTTATTTGTAGCTCAGTTTCCCTTTTCTTACCTATTTGTGCTGCCACCTTCACTGCTGCCCAGCCTTTCCGCACAGGCAGCTTGGCTCTGTGAAAATGCTACCATCTCCCCCACTGGCAGAAGTGTTTAAAGAAGGGGTTTCTGTGCTGCACAAGGCTTTCAGATTTCAACATTTACTGTTCTGCATCAGCACAACATTGGCAGCCTGAAGATCGCTCACAAAATCATGATACCACTGCCAAAATACTCAGTGGCTTGGGGCTGTCGGCAAATCCCCAGCCCATGAGGAAGGCTGTCTTTTGCCCTGACCTTGCCATTTACCCACGGCCCTGAAGCAAGGATTTAAACTTGGGTTTCCTCCATTGCAGGGCATAAGGCTGCTTTGCACATTAGACTAGGCTTGCAGTGTTCATCTTTTTCAAACTTCAAAATCCCTTGAAATTTCCTATAGTGTATGCAGATTTCTGGGTATAAAATTTAAACTACTTACCATGAACTTAATTTACTTATTAGTTTACAGGTTTTGGAAAGCAGACCAGTATTTTTCTGTTAAGGGATATCACAGGGTGTGGGTTTGAGCCACTCCTCTTGGGATTTTTGTATACTGGTGACACCAACCTTCCCATTATACTTTTTGGATCACAGATTCCATCTGGCATCTGAAAAGTCTTTGCCAGTGCAGGTTTTGTTGCTTGTTTTTGTCAAAACTGGCATGGTCCCATGGGCAATTTTAGCTTCACTAAATTACTTTTCAGTATAGAAGAGTTTATTTAAATAATTCCTGAGCAGCAGTAGTTAATGCTTGTATGATTGACTACAGTGATGTCTCCTAGCAACTTGACTGAAAAAAGATCATCCCACATTGCTCATTTGTCCAGAGATTTCCAGACTGCTGCGTAAAAACGTGCTTATCTTGATGAGGCTGACTAAACCATCTCACTTCACCCGTACTCCCTGCACCAAATTTTGTGCCATACTGTTGATAAGGCTTCTCCAAGAGCGACATTAAAGGTATAAGCCCCATTCTTGGACTCCTGTTTCGGGGGCAAGACATATGCAAAATGCTCTCCCAGGCAGCTGAGTAGCGCTACCCCACATCACCGAAACATTCACTTCCCTCTGGCCTGCCCTTTCCCAGCAGCTCTTCTGTGCCAGGGCTTGCAAAGGATAGAGAGAGACCTGTGGAGTTCGTTTTGCTGCCAGACACAGGTTTTCAGAGTCAGGTACAGCCTGTGGACCTTTTGTCTGGCACCTCCTCTGTGCTGGTGATGATGTCAAACGATTGGCTTGCTGATAGTCAACATCATTTTGATAATCCTTTCTTTTAAAGAGATTGCTGTTGTTAGTTGTGAGCAAATGCTCCTCTTCCACAGGATTTCACAGGTGAGATGCTGCAAGACCCTACCCTGCTGTCCCCCTTCTCCTCATGGCATTCCCCTCCGCTTTCTCAAATAGCCTCCTCAGGCTGCGATGACACTGTATGTCACCATCACAACCACTATCTGTGTTGATCTGAGGCTGGCTAACGTTCAGCATAGACGTGATGGAGGCGTTGCTGCGTGAGATAGATGGCAGAGGTGCTGTCCTTTCCCCCTCCTGAAGAAGGGCATCCCACATTGATGGAGAGCTCGTCGATGGGACGTGGCCCTGGAGTGCAGGCTGCTGTGGTGCATGTCCTATGGTAGCAGCCACTCTGCCTGGCCTGCTGACTGCATTTGACCATAAAGTAATGCCTCTGAGAAGCAGATGCTGTCACTGTTTAGAGGCCTTTTTTGCTTCAGCACCAGCCTATGGCAATGTGCTTTGCATGACCAAAGCTAATGTGGAAAGAACTGCTCAGCCACGAGTGAGACGCATAACTTCAGGGCTGTGAGATCTGTGCTGGCTGCCCATCGGCCTGAGGTAGCTGTTCTGCTGTACAAACCCCTAAGCTGCCATGGACCTCTCTACTTGAGAGATCACTTCTCTCCTTGTGCCATACCCCTGCAACTACAGGTAGCAACATCTTAGCTGGATTTGTGCTGCAAAGGAGGTTGGGTGAGCATCAAAAGCTTTCCAGGTCCACGGAGTTGCCTCTCTCTCTCTTACTCGTGTGGCCTTAATTGTAATTTCTTGGGGGCATGTTGTAAAAGCTGCATTTTTTTACATGGCTTTGAAGAGAGTATAAAGAAATTATATGAGGGTGCTTTGGGAATGTTCCTGCCATCACTGTCCAGTGCCTGATGCAAATTGTTTTCTTCACGTTGTTATTTGAACTGCTGGCAGGTGAGTTAATTAATTTTAATAGGATGCTACAGGGTGAGTTTTGCAAGTCTAATTATTGGAAGGGCACTCAGAAATGTTAAAAGATCTCTTTTAATGCCAAACCTAAAGAAAGTGATGCAAATAAATAATGGTCTATTCTTTTTCTTAATAAAATAAAAAAAAGAAGAGAGAAAAAGAAAGGAAGAGGCCAGGTCAATTGAAGCAATTACACTAGTAGCGTTACAGGAGTGTTAGAAGTCCTCCAAACCCCTTGTTTTTGTTCATGTACACATATCTCTGATATCTTTGTAACTTCATTGTCTATATTTGGATCAAGTTAACGCACACTTCTCTGCTTTGACTTGGCCTGCCTTCACGCTGCAGTTGATACCAAGACACTCGGCAAATCCACAGCGGGGAGATCATCAAAATGGAGCTATTGGACCAGTCACACAGTACCAACCACCCTCAAGGGCAACCAGAGATACTGGTCCGCTAAACTGGATCGGCCAGTGCAGGCATTCGTGGTATCTGTGTGAAAGAGTCAGTCTCCAGAGAGGGTTGATCGGAGGCTTGTTGGTGCGCAGTGCGGCAGTGGGGGGGGGGGGCGGGCAGGGACGCCGGGGGTATCCC
>NW_008824196.1:3823362-3838712 GCF_000699105.1 Pygoscelis adeliae
AACCTGATAGGTGTTTTCATTCCTTAGGATTTTTGAAATCATCTCTCTCCTCCTTTGGTGGTGTGTATAAGGCTACCTCTACAGGGCAAGTAGATAAAGTGTCCCCTAAAGCCAAGAGATTTGCAATGTTTTTCTTGTAGAAGAAAATAGTTTCTGTCATCAACATGTCTCCTTGTCATTTCCCTTTTAAGGCTCTGTCTGTAACAACAACAGAGTTTGGCCTGCCATATTTCACCTTAAGAAATCAACAGAGTGGTAGAAGTTGGATTTCTACATATGTTTATATATTCAGGTATCAACTCTGCTCTGCCCTGCATATGAGAATACCTCTGAGGTCAGAGTAGCAAGTTCCTGTACCGTACTTGCCTCTGGCCTTAAATGATTAAATGTGTTGAACGGTTGACTCTTGCTGTGCTTGAAAAGAACTGATAAAGAACTGAGGAGAGTTAAATCTTGCTTTATTTCAGGTATTTTCCCTTTAGTCATGTTCCTCTTGAACAGAGAACTCTTCAGAACATCTCTTCACAGATTAGGCTTTCTTTTTTATTCTAGTCTATGCCAAGGTAAATTTATAATAGAAGTTTTCTTTCACTTGTGTATAACCTTGAGAAAGATTCTTGCAGGTGGTAGTTTGACTAACCTTACAAAGAACAGAGCTGAGCAATTTTGTCTAATCTCATCATGTTGGAAAAGATGTATTAAGCCTGTATTAACAAATGAAAAGATTAAAAATGCAATGGTCGTGCACAAGTCCATTCTCATTACATCTTTCCAAGTAACTATTTCAAGCTTTTATCTGTTGTTGAGCTGTGTTTCTATCGCTAATAAAACCAATATGAGACAAATAATGAAATATTGATTTAGCAACCTGAAACTTTTTAAACTGCCATTTTATTCAATGCATCCATAGGCAGCGCAGCAGAATGAAAGTTTTATTGTAGACTGAATGAACCCATTGGTTTGGGCACGACACGATGACATTGTAACATAGCAATAAAATTGCAGGGCACATTTATGCCATCTGTTTCATAGTGGAAAAACAAAGAACATTTTGGTGATGGCCCCAAACAATAAATCTGGATTTAGAAAAGAAAACAATTGGAGCTTGTAATGTTAGGAACAGCCTAGGATGTTACGCATCCTCCTTCCCCAACTGTTTCTCCACTGCAAAGTTCTCCCAAGTGTTTCTTGGTTTAGGCACCCTTAGCTGTTACAGTCTCCTGGCTTAAGGGCTCTGAAAAACATCTTTAAGTCACAGAATACTGATTCAACACATGTTTGCCTCTTTCTATCTTATCTATTGGTTTAGCACCTTTCCATTTTTGGAGTGGGCAGGAAGGAAGGCGGTCAAGTTGCATTGCTCCACAATCAGTCAGTGGTAGGAAACAGAGTTAAAAGGTCACGATCTATTAGCAGGAGGCAAGCATGAAACAAAGGTTTTGTTCAATCTTCCATCAAAACAATGTAAAATCTAGTAGCTAAGCCCTGTGTTATCAGAAAATGAGGCAACTAGATTACTGTAAATCATATAGTATATGCAGGAAAGGTGTTTTTCTTGGGAAATCGGTGATGCAAGATAAGAGGGATCTCTTATTCTGGCCACTCTTCAAACATTCAATATTGTGGCCCTTGTATTTTTAAATATCCTGTGACCTTAAAGAAGGGACCATAAAATTCTGTCCTTGTAGCTATTGAAATCTGTAGATACAGAATGTGATTAAGATGGGTAATAAATCTTCATTTTAATTGTTTTTGTTGCAAGGTTATAAATGTTTTGGCATATCTGCCTAGTAAGAAATAAAAAACCATCTTTCGTCTTTGGTGAGTGGGATCTCTCGCAGCGAGTTTCTGCACAGTTTCTTACTGTTTTCTGTGTGTCCCCTTTCCCACAACAGTCCTCTGTAATGTACCTGGATGACCTTCTGTAGTGGTATCTGTTCAAAGTCCGTGTCTTGACCTTCTGGGGGAAGAAAGAAGAAGACAGAAGATGTCAGGGTTGTTGAAGCCTCTAGTTTCCTGTCCAGCTACAGCACTGTGATCCCCTCGGGGCATCTGCGCACACTCCCGGTGGCAAAACCCCTCTCTGGCATGTCCTCCTCAGTTCAAGTACACGTCCCCAGTTCCTCAGCCTGGTTCCTTGGCCTGCCAACATGCGGTGAGTACGCGCTTTCCTACAGCCTCCCCCACAGCCTGCTGCTCTACGGAGTCAGACCTTCATAGATAATTGCAGTGAGTGTACCATCAACTTCCGTGAAGGAGGTTTTCATCCTTACCCAGCTGTCTCCGTTTGGCACCTAGCTACCTGCCTGGCACAAATCGGTGCCTGTTGGATTTTAAACGAGAGGGATGGAAGCAACCGGGCTTGCTTGTGTTTAAGCCGCAGAAGGCACAGTTTTCATTTTTTATAATGTTCGCCAGTTTTAAGGTGAGAGCTTGAAAAATGCCATTAAAATGAAGAATGGTCGCAAGGTAATAAAGAAACAATCTTCTCGCTTTAAGGATTTCAGCTAAAAGCTAGATGACTGTAGTGGCTCAGATTGTAAAAGCAGTGGGAAATTTAATGAACAGTGACCCCACAGGAAAGTCAATCTGTCTGTTAATGTTTAGTTTTGTCATTTCTTCTGAAAAGTAATAAACTTCTATTATCTAATCCATTGGTTATGGGACCTGGGGTCAGGCTCCCGTTGAGCTTAATTCTGCCAATCTGTCTCAGCTGAAATTACTGACTTTCCTGGTGCAATAGGTAAACATCCCAAGCAAGAAATAAGTATGCAAGTACTCAGAGAAAGAGTTACGGTTGTGGGGAAAGGGAACTGTCATGAACTTGACTGCAAGAGCTCTAAATAATCTGCAAATTCCCCTAATATTGAGCCAATTCAGGCAGTTAAATTATTTGAGCTGGGCAAAATATAAAGAATGAAACTGTGATTAATTAGTAGCGGCTGATGCCCCAGTTCTGTAACAAGCCATTCATCTGGCTGCTGTAGAATATTTATTGCAAATCTCATAGCAAAGGTGGTAATCAAATAAGAGAGGAAAAGATGAACCTCTTTGCTTATGTTTAGCTATTAAGAACATGTATTTACTTAACTAGGTAGCAGGAAGAGCCTATGTAAAGAGGCACCTTGAAAGCTAGCTAATTTAAAGAAGTGTATTTTAGCTACAGACTAAAATAATTCAGCTAAAAGTAGTATATCTGTGCCCTTTGTGGTGCAATAAACCTTTGTAAAGCAGGAAAGCTGCAAACTTTGGATAGCACCATCCACAGAGGCTGCTGCTGTGAGCACAGGCCTGGGAGAGGCTGGAGAAGTCATCTGCTCCTGTCCCCTGCCACAAGGCAGAACCAGCACCGTTCTGTAAAGTTCTTCCTTTGGGTTAAAGTTTCAGGTTGGCTTCGTTTTAAACTTATCTGCTTCTTAAATCAGAAGCTGATCCTGTTTGGTTATGCTTTGTGACCAGCATGTTTGAGTGGCTTCGCACAGCAGTTTGTCCTGTGAGAATGGGACTGTGCATGGGTGGGATGTGACTTTGGAAGTGGCTGAGCTGACAAAACTCTTCAGGCTTCACCACTCTTCTTTTCTTTTTTTCTCCAGTTAAATAGTGGCGATTATCCAGCATCCAACCTCTACACATGCACATCCCTCACAGTGCACAAATTTAACTGGAAATTTATGAATTGGTTACATACTGCATGTCACACCAAATCGGTGTTTTCTTCTTTATGATGCTTTAATAAAAAATGTGTAGCTCTATTTACATATGTGTCTCAGATAAAATTTCTTTAAAGTCTACTCAAGTTTATTTTGGCTTAAAAGCCTATTGCAATTTATGGTCAAATATATAACACAAATAAAACTTTACATTTAAAAAGTTATAAAGCTTTTTATAGTTTCCATCTTTTTTTCCCCCCTTTTCTCTTTTTTTGTTGCTGGCTGGCATTTGGTTCTGTGGGCTGGAAAAATAGCTTTCCCCGATAGTAACGTCCTTTTCCATTAAGCAAATCTTGTTAATGTAAAGGAAATTTTTCAGCCAGCAGTTTCCTATTGCTAAAGTACAGTGAAAAGTTGGTAAAAAATAGCCTGGAGAAGGCCACTATTTTCATTAAAAGGAATGAACCTATAAAGGGTCGTACTGGTCTTCAGGCTGTCCTGGCACAGCAGGGGCCAGCAGCGGGGCAGGGACATTCCCCAGCAGCCCCGGGGCAGAGCCGGGATGGGGACGGTGACCGGGGACGACCGCACGCCCTGGGGACCGCCAGGCACAGCCAGGGATATGGGGCAGCTCCGAGGCCGAGCCAGAGACCTCAGCAGGTGAAGCGGGGGCAGCGGGGTCTGCTCCCAGCCCAGGGCAGAGGCCCCCGATGCTCTTCCTCATGGGCTTTCCCCACTGGAGCCGGCCCGGTTAATGGGGCCGGTCAACGGTTTGATCCCCATAACCAGCAGGATCCTCCTTTCGGTGCCGCCTGTTGCCTTCTGCCTACTCCGCCCGGGTGCGACAGGGCAGACAGGAGGACGGCAGCCTCCCAGCCCAGCCCCGGTGTGCCCTTGGCTTCTTTGGCACGCCTGGGCACAGTCCTGATGCGCCACTATTTTTACTCACACTTTAATCTGCTAAACATTCTCATCAGGAATATTTTCTCTCTCCTTGCCCTGGCAGCGTCGTGCATGTTCAGTGTGTGTGGCCAGCAGCCGCTGCCCGGTGCCCCCTGGTTCGTGCTGCACCGCTCTCACCGCACCTTTTTCTGAGCAGAGTTTCCTGGTGTCTTTTCTGAAGTAAATTTGGAAACTACAGACTTACTAAAGACCTCTTTCAAATACATCTCGTGTAGAAAGATACCACATCAGTCGTCTTTGACGGAGGTGATACAGAAATTTGCCAGCTAAACAAGGGAGGTTGCAGACCTGAGGGCGAGATACAAAATGAGGTATTTGCATGTATTTCTATTGCATGAGGGTCAATGAAAGTAAGGACACGAACCTATAGAATTTTATTCATAATGTTACTCCTATTAAAATGACTGCTAGACGGGCTACCCCCTGAGGATGAGTTGGAGCGCTGAACCTCCCATTTAGTTGTCTTATAGTGTCTGAGATATGAAAAAAAACGACATTTTCTTCCGATGTTTAGCTGTCCTAGATTGGATAGCAGCAGCGGGTCATATTAGCTTCTGTGAGATGAAAGAAATTTAATGCATACTGATTACATGTTACTGCTATAAGCAAAATAGCAACACTTTAAAAGAGTAAATGCTCTTTCTATAAATACTATGCATATATCGTAGAATGAAATTCTCAGTTCAAGAGCCTGAGCCTTTTTTTGTTAAGGCAGAGAAGTGCAATGGATATTGCTACATTGCCCTCTCGTGGGGCGAGCCTGGAAACAGCAGCTGAAGGGGCCGGAGCTGCCAACTGCCCTCCCGCAGTGTCACGGGTGTTCCACCGGCCTGAGCTGACGGCCAGGTGATGCCCTGCCTGAGAGAAAGTGTTGCGAGACCTGCGCGTGGTAAATATTTAGTCAAATAAATCCATTTTCCCCTAAATCTTCTGTTTCTGCATTTCTGTAGACAACAGCTCCAAGGCTAGGTCCCTACTGGAATCGCGACGATTGTCCCAAAACATCAAAAAAATAAGCGGTCCAAATACGGTACAACTCCTCTTCCCAATTCTCTTTCCGTGGGACTTCACGTAGCAAACAGCAGTTAAAAAGCAGGAGGATGAACAACATGACTTCGTGGCACAGTGCATGGATAAACTGCATGCCAGAAGTGAAGAGAGCATACTAGGGCTGAAAGTCTACACGCAGATCCATTTTGCCTTACTGTGAATGATGCCATCTATCACGCAGACTGCTGCGATTGCCTCCCACGTTGTTACATCTCATCTCTATTCCGTGCTCTTCTTCTGGGAATTTTAAAGCAGCGTTTTCCTGTCTAGCCAAGGTGCTTTTGTTACCCGCACTGAGAGAGCTGTCTGAGTACTTCATGGTCTCTGAAATATTTATCCTCTCACTTTTCTTGTCAGGTAAGGAAATTCTCCATTTTGCAGATGACAAAGTGAGGCACACAGATTAATTCTCAGATCCAAAAAGAGATTTATGCATGTAAAGTGGTGCTTAGGCAGAATTTAAGAGTCTATATCCAAAAGGTACATTGTGAAAAGCCCCGTTCAAGGGCTGGAGGTGTCTGCGGGCATGCAGGAAGCTGGCAGGGAGTTCCCTTCTCTGCCTGAGGGAGACGAAAAGTGACAGTGGTTCAAGTCCTTGTTACGAGCCATTTATTTCTGTATATTCTGAAACAGAAGTTCTTAAATAAAACTGCATTCAGCTAGGACTTCACATGCAGCCTGTGCTACTAGCAATCACGTTGGGGTGGAGGAGGAGGCAAAGCCTGCAAAGCTCCCAGAGGAGAAGGAATCAAGATCAGATCTTATCCTGCCCTGCTGTGACTAGCTGAGGGAAACACTGCCTCCCTTGTTTTATGCACATGGGACACCCACATCCGCAGAGAAGAATCTTCCCTGAGAGCCTACTGCTGTGCCAACAGGCATGCTATACATGGTCTTGGCTTCGCTGAGGTGACCAGCTAAGTGTACGCTTAATTTGTGAGGCTGTTTGGGGCTTGACCTGCTGTTCAGAATTCATTTCACAAGCCTGAACTATCCTGGAGTTCAATTAAGATGACGTTATCATAAAACATGATGCCCTACCTCTGCCCAGTAACCTAGAGCACTGCTCCAGGACACGTAAGATCTGCGTCCTAGGCTCTTCTAATCCTATGAAAGTTTGAGCCTCCACCTCCCTGAGCTTAGAAAAATGTCCTAAACATGAGGCACTGCATATTTGGGATGGGAATACTCCCCGTTACTCTTGGGCCATTGTACATCTGAGAATGGAAGGACCACAGCAGAGAGCAGCCATGACCTGGCGCTCAGTGGGCTGCGCGTTTCCTGAGGGCAGGACCGGCTCCTACTCTAGAGCATTTTCTCTGTTTTATGAGCGCTATGTTTCAATTTTCTTAGTAGCCCGAGGAACCACAGAGCGCACCTCCCCGAGCTAAGTGCTTACACCCAGGGCTACTGATCCAGTCCCCCGTGGGGACCCCTGCCTTCTGCTCTCACAAACTCAGCACTTTTGACTACAGAGCAGTCTGAGTGCAGTAAGAGAGGCGAGGATCGCCTCTGTACAAAATGCCCCATAAACTGGCAGCTAACATCTTTTCCTGTAATGCAGAGCCATTGGTTCAAATGTCTGCAAGGGTGGTGCTAGTTTGGGATTTAGCTCTCACCTCCTGGGCATGTTTCGCAATCTCTGGCTATGGAAGAGAGCAGACAAGAGTGCTTTCAGGGCTCTGAATCCCTGTTTCATCAAAGACAAGGTTTCAGACACACAGCTGTCTCGGTGATTCTGATTGACTAGTTTAAAACTCCCCTGTGCTCAGCAATTTGGCTTTTGGACATTCCCACTGGGATGCCTGATTTTCCTGTCTTCAGTGGAGAGTGACTGTCACCTCGCTATGTCACCCTTGCAGATGGCAGTGGCAGGACAGGTGCTGACTACAGAGATGCCACCTGTACATTGCAACTCCTACAGCCCGTTGCTGAATGCCTGCTGAAGTGCTGTTGACTGTTGGAAGCAAACAAACAGCCACACTGGACAGACTGCTTTGTTTTCTTTCTTGCATTTATGACAAAGAGTGATTTTAGAGCCCATCTCCCCTAAAATATTCCATGTGAAAAGGGTTATTTATGTTACTTACTAACAGCACTTAAATTTAGGCAACAAATTTAGACATCTAACTTGGGAGACAAGCCTGCCTCGTTTCCCTTGTACAGTGTGTGGAGAAAGAAAGCTCACCCAGAGGCTTTTCAAAGCTGGAACTAAAGGTCAGAGGCTGTTTTAAAGTCATGAGCAGTGGGTTACGTTAAAATGCAGTGCAACATCTGGATTTTCTGATTTGTCCTCTAAAGGACTCTCTCCTCTGCAACTGTAAGACTAGGCACATGTAAGACCAGCCACCTCCTTCCATTAAGCAGTGTATCTCCTAAATGTGACGGCGTGAGGAGGAATAGCATTTGCGCTTTTCTGCTTGATAATGCAGCTCAGCAGTAAAGGAAAATGTTACATTAGAAAACAGATCCTGTCTTTCTGTGGACTGCAGATACCTCCTTTTGAATCCTCATTCAGCAAATCACTTGGGAGTTGATTCAAAGCCCACTCAAAGAAGATCACATCTTCGTATGTACATGTCTTTAAGCAGATGTTTAAGGACATCTCTATTCAGCAAAGCACACAAATGTGTGTTTAAATCCCACTGAAGGCTAATTTCTCCCATAAGTGCCTTATTGAACTGGGATTTTGAAATACATCATCACCTCTGTTTGAAATCTTTCCTCACTTTGGAGCTCTACTGTTTCAGAAGGAAAAGCCATATGGAACTAATCATGCACATTTTGTCTAGCAGATAGGCATTACAGCAGATTGTGTTTTCCCTTCAAGTGATTGTCCATATGAGCATGCAAACTGTGGTGTGCATATAGCCAAATATGTAAGACAAGATTTTTAGCCCTAACAACATCCATACTGATGGTACCTCCTGCTTAGTCGCATAATAATTGTAAGAGATGAGCACACTCATCACTGCCTATCTACCAGCCAAATGAGGCTTTTCTTTTTCTTTTGCATTCTGCCCCCCCACAGACCTAACTCTTTTTTCAGTTTGTTTTCCTCCTTACTTTCTTTCATTTAACAACTGGACTTCTTTCCTTGTCTGTCGACTCCTCAGAAACACAGTAGAGTTCAGACTGCAGGAGGGAGATTTCCCTTTCTGGCAGATATGCTACATACGACTGTATTGCCTCAGAGAAAACTATGTTCTGGGAAGTATACGATTTCCTGAAACTTCAGCACTGGCTTACAGAGGAACGAGAGGGGCCCAACACTGCAGAATTTTTACTAACCCTAACTCCAGGGCTAGCAAGGAGGCATCAATCACCTGCAAAGTAGCCCAGGAAAGTGACTTCTCCATCACTATTGACAAATTCATGATATGAGATCTCTTTATCTTTGGAGCATACAAAGAGGTTTGAGTGAGCTCCCTTTCCTTATCAGTGCCTCCAAACTGGCATGGTTGGTCTCTATTGTATGATGAAAATCAAAGAGAAGAGAAAATACAGGGCTTCTCTTTCACCCACTAAAGCAACTCCTTCTCCAGATTTCAGGGCACTTCTTAGGTACTTCGTCAGCCCTGAGTCTTGCCAGCAAGCAGTGAACGAGGACTTTATATCTCTCAAGAGAATCTAGATTTTTTTCTTTTTAAATTTTTTGAAACCCACCAGTTTTATTCTCAACTTCTCCTGCCTACCAGAACAAGATCTGGCTGTCAGACAGCTGAAAGGGATTTTACCAAAGGGGCTCTCTCATAGTCCCATATGTAGCTCTGAGGCACCAGTCAGGTAGGCAAACTTGGGCCCTTGCCTTAGGCCAGGCTCTTTCCTGGAGCCTCTCCAGCCCCTGAGAGACCGTACAGACTGCTCCTCACATCCAGGTTATCTCCCTCCAGTTCCCTCCAAATCTTGCACCAGTAGCCAAAAAAAAAAAAAAAAATAACTAAACGTACTGGGATGAGTGTCAAGTTCCTTTGAGATGGTTTGTGGTGTGATGGTTGATGATATATACCTTCCTCTTCTCCATGCTGGTCCTTCCAGCAGTAGCTCCTTTTGCAGCCTGTTTGGTAGATAGCATGAGTAAACTGTCGAGGTCACATCTTCTCAGCACCCAAGCCAGAGCAGACCCTGCAAGTGCACACTCTCACTTAGGGCCATCTTCCTACAACAGACCTTCTTATTACTTCTCCACCTTAGTCGGAATGGGTTTCTTTGCAACTTCATCCAAGGTACACAGTTATAGAGGTTCCTTGGCTCTTATGAGATGAAATAGTAGGTCCTCTCCAATTGCTCTGTGCTAAGACTCAAGCATGGTGTAACCTGGTTTCGGCTGGGATAGAGTTAATTTTCTTCCTGGTAGTTGGTACAGTGCTGTGGTTTGGATTTAGGATGAGAACAATGTTGATAACACACCAATGGTTTAGCTGTTGCTAAGTAGTGCTTACACTAGGCAAGGACTTTCCAGCTTCCCATGCCCTGCCGACTGAAAAGGCTGGAGGTGCACAAGAAGCTGGGAGGGGGCACAGCCAGGACAGCTGACCCAAACTGGCCAAAGGGACATTCCATACCATGTTGTTGAAGATGATCTTAAGTTTTACTGAATCTTTAGGTTATGAAATAATCAACTATAAGAACATTTTGATTTTAATAAGTTAGCCCTTATGGTAGCGTTATGTATAGGTTGCTGTGTTACTTATTATTTGAGGCTGTGTTGCTTGAAGTCCCTATTCTCTATTCTCTGGACTCTCTAAACCATAACCAGAGCTCCTAGACTCTATTGTATATGGGATGAATTATTTGACAACCTGGCAAGGTAGATATCTAGTTGGCCAACTTGGCAACAGAACCTACTTTTAAGGTGTCCTGAAGTGAACTGCCTTCATTATAACACTAAAAAACACACCCACAGGTCAAGAAGACCCTTGCCCAGGTGAAGACCCTTCCCCCGCGCAAGCGTAGTAACAGAAGAGAATGACATAACCAATATTATAATTATATGTAAATCATAACCAATCATTTTAACTGGGAGTGCACTACCTTATAATTTTTGTGTGTAAATGTAACGGTGATCTATCCATAGGTGTGCTTGATTTGTGGAAATTCCACCTTGCACCCGGCGCCGCAACAAAGAATGCCTGCTTTCTAAAACTCCAAATTGAGTCTTAGAGAGTTCTTCATCTGCCGATTTACGGTAACAATGTGACGTCATGCTCAGTATATAAAGCTGGGGGAAAGCTGGTCAGGGGGTGGTGACCGCTGCTTGGGAACTGGCTGGGTATCAGTCAGCAGGTGGTGAGCAATTGCACTGTGCATCACCTATTTTGTATATTCTTTTATCATTGTGGTGGTGGTGGTTTTATTGGTGGTGGTGGTATTATTATTATTGTTGTTGTTGTTGTTGTTGTTGTTATTATTTTCCCTTCCTTTTCTGTCCTATTAAACTGTCTTTATCTCAAAATCTTACTTTTTTTTCCCCCCAATTCTCTCCCCCATCCCACTGCGGGGTGGGGAGTGAGCGAACAGCTCTGTGGTGTTCACCTGCCTGCTGGGTTAAACCACAACAGTGCATCTGACAGCTGTAGCCACCTTGCCTTTCCCACAGAATAAGTGCTTTGTTTTTTTCCAACCAACTGTTACACCTCTTCAGAGTTTCTCTGCCAGTCGGGAATCTGCTCTCTGGCTGGGACATAAATTTGGTTCTTGAAATGATAGTGAGCTATATGTTTGAACTCGGCATGTCCGGTATCTGCCCTTACCTTTCTTGTCACTTTAGATAGAAAAGTTGGAGCGACTGAGACTCTCATGACTGCTACACGACTGTTACTCCTTGTAGAAGCTTTCCTGTGGCATGACATTTCATTTCAGATCTATCCAAAGTTCTTAATCAAACTGGTTCTCATTCCTACCTAATTCAAAAAAATCATCCTTCTCTGGTTGTGACTAAAAAAGCCTTTATCAGCAACAGGGGCAACACAACACAGACTAGTTCTTAAACATGATTTTTTCTTTTATTCAGGCAGGATACAGCCCTTCCTCAGTTCTTTATCTCCAGTACAGAGAGATCATATGATAACTGTAGTAGCAAGCAGCTTGTATTTGAGATGATCCAATGTAACACCAGTAGAATATATCACACGTTTTTTAAAGTAGCATGTAAGTACCCCTGTTATCACTCATGTGGCGAGTACTGCCTTCCTCTAGAGTGGGACCTTATTCTGATTTAAAGAAAAATGGCAGGTCGTTGAACTGTGTCAATTAGATGCCGATAAAGACCAAACAGTAAAGTTTAGCACCTCGCAAAGTACACTGCCTTCTCTCTTTAAAAGTGATGGGTACAGCTCCAACTCAAATTGCAGTGTCTATCACTGTGTCATCCTTCTTCATGTCAGAACACTGGGGCAAACTCGTCCCAGCTCTTCTCTCTTAAGGCTTCTGAGCGTGAGGCATTCTGAGCATTTTATTAGCAGTTGTTTGGACTCTGTAAAGATGACACATTCCTCCCAAATCCTGCAAATAAGCCTACGCATTATGTCATGACACTGTCTAATTTACACACATATAAATACACCTAGTACAGATAGATATGCATGTATATTATCTTCTACTGAGAAGTTATATTCTAAATATTTTTCAGAATGTTAACAGTGTTTTGGAAGGTGAATATTTTAATCTCTGTAAGTGTAAAGATTTGCATTAATCCTCGTCTGTAAATCAAAAGGAGAGAGAAAACCCAAGAGTAATACAGGCAAAATTTCTCAAATGTGTCCTAAAATACTCTTCTATGCATTATAAGCTTCTCTGCGTTTAAAGTTGTATATCTCAGCACTCTCCAGTTCTCTAAACTAGTACAGTGGATATATGTTCCGGGAGATTCCAAAGCTCTTCGTTCCATTAGCATTTTAGCTCTGAACTGCATTGCATTGATCCTACCACAAATACTTGTCCAATATGGAATACTGAATGCCAGGAGAAGGTAATGTCGAGGAACTTTTAAATTTCCCACATGGGAGACGGATATGAAGGGAGAGGGTAGGAATTTACGGCAGGCTGAAAATTTGAAACATTTTTGTAATGACTGTCATTTGGATTAGACAGATGATTGTGGTGCCACATGGGCTTCCAGCGGAGTGAGATGGAGAAGTGAATTTTTTTTTCAGAGCTCTAGTTTATCATATAGCTGTACTTGTGAGCGGGTGTATAACCATTTCCTTAATACATATGTAAGAGAATGAAAAGGGTATGTCATCAGCATTACAAACAAACTTTCCTATTTCACGGTCCCAGCTGGGGCTGCATGAATATTTCATGGCCTGCAAAGGCAGTCTAGTTTGGCTCCACTTGGCACAGTTCCCACGGCAGATGATTTGGAGCTGGCCCCAATCTGAACTGTAGCGGTCAGCGGTGAGCGGGAAGGGAACTGAAGGAGGTAGGGGTGCGCGCCTCCTTGCGTGCTGCGATAGGTGGCCTTGAAAACTCTGGCTGAAGCAGCCAATTTTAGATAAAATACCTAAAAATTAGTGGACACAATGACTTAAACTCATTTGTTCTGTCAGCAGGTCAGTGCTGCGACGACCGTGCTATAGGTGTGTTTGGTCCCTCATTCTGGCCAGGGATAAAGGTGAATAGATTTACTTCACCAGGAGGTAGCTAATTACTTCACCAGGAATAGGCAGCCATGACGATGCTTGCCCTTGCTTCATAAGGTCATACAATCAAAGGTGGGGAGTAAACAGTCCTCTGAGAGAGAGCAGCTATTGATCCAAATCTGACTCAGCTCTATTAATCAAGTTACGAAAAGTGCCTGAAAGCAACTCACATTTCATTTTTTCAGTGGCGTGAAAGACGGAGGGGGTTGGGTTGATGTGCAATATTTTCATTGTTTGGCCACTTCAGTGAGAAATCAATCATTTGAAAAATGTGAGCGGTTAGAAACCCTCAACTCCCTTTCGATTAAAAGAGAATAGGAATATAGCAAAAATTTTCTTTTCTATTTTTCCGGTGGGTTATCTTACATTTTATGCTGCTGTTTGATTTGATCGTGCTTGACAACTTTCTGCATATGATGCAGAATTCTCCATCTGGAAGAAAATTTAACTCATGTCCCCTACACAGAGTAAAAAGAACGACGACGGCTGGGCTTATGCCTGTGAGCAAAAAAACTGTGTTGCACTCTCTGAGAATGGGAAGAGAACGATGTCTGAAGGAATTATTCTGGAGTGGTTAAATAATTATAAAAGATGCAGTAATTATGATTTTATCTTGGTTCTTACGTTTACCTTTTTCTGATTTTCCAAACTGTTTGTTGCTTGTGGTTATTCAGAACACCAGAAATTAAAAAAGGCCAGTGTGCATATGTGTGTGTTTGACAAACACAATAAATACAATTTTATTCATAGTTCTAATTCTCAATCTTTGCATTCCTTGCAATAAACAAATAAAAGATAGTTTGCAAATAAGTATGACATATCATTCTTTGGTTGCTTCAGTCATTACTCAATAAGGTTATGAAGGTTAAATATGCAACTGAAGGTGGTAGATTTATTTATCTTATTTGAAAAAGCTCAATAACAAAGTCCAGAGGCACCCAAATAAGTCCTAGTTTGACTTGTAAAAATAAAATTTCACTTTTTTCATGTCTCAATAATATTAGCGATATCATTGTTCTTTATCATGGGAATTTAAAATACAATTAAATCACAGTAAGTTTTCAGAATATTTTTCACCTGAGCTGCTCTTCTCTTTATCGTGAAAAATATGTCCTACTCTCCCTACTCTATATCTGAGACATTGCCACGGCCACTGAAGGCACACAGTAGATCATTAGCTATGGCAAGAACCGACATGAGTTTCTCTGATTTGTGAATCTGTATCCTAGCCACCTGATGAGGTAACTTTTATTCCAGTAGCAAAAATTCAATCTTTATTATGTGCACTGCAGTACAATCTGGGAAGCCACAGGCAGGGGTCTGAAACCCTGCTTTTTAGGCACTCTGAAAACAAATCAAAAATACAGTATAGCAGGAAAAATGGTAGATGAAAGAGCAGTGCACAGCAGCATATTTTTTTCGGAGGGCATTTTTCTTTGGTTTTCTCCATAGCCTGGCCAATACTACATCCTTAATATGAATTGGACAGCCTTACGGTCTTCTTTCCATTCTTTGGACAACTGCTGATGAAATACGATTTCTGAAGTAAACGGCGTCCATGCAGAAGTTACCATTCAGTTCCCAATATGCAGCAGAGCCACAAGTGCCCACTTCCCCCTTGTCTGAACAAAATCAGTAATGACTGGAAAGGTAAACGTCATTCAATTATAGTATGAAGCTAAAGTCTTTTTTTCTGATGTCACATTTAAAGAGAATGGTCTCAAACATCACTTATGAGACTCGGGAAATATTGACTAGCAGACCTCTGCGGGCTCTGTTGAGCAGGGGCTATCAGACACCCACAATGAAAAGAGTGCACACAGGTCTGATAATTTTTTGCAAGTTTTTGTTGTGTCTATGATAGATAACGTTGTTGCAGCAACGGAAACAGAGCAACTGGCAGCGCAGAGGCAAACCCATCTGGGCTGCCGCACTGTGGCAAGATATTGCTGCCCGGGTAGAGAACCTGGTTGTAAAAGTCCATCAGGTAGACGCTCACGTGCCCAACAGTCGGACCACTGAAGAACATCAAAGCAACCAGCAG
>NW_008824197.1:0-826 GCF_000699105.1 Pygoscelis adeliae
CACCGGGAGCAGCCCGGTGGGGCTGCTAGACTCGCACCCACCACCCCAGCTTCGGAAACCCCCTTTTCCGTTCACTGGGGGGCTGAGCCCCCCCCAGTTTCACTCAGCAGAAGATGGTCTGGGGTCCGACCTGCCACCATGCCAGCACTGCAACCCCTTCCAGCATGGAGAAAACCCCGAGCGGCACCGCAGACGTGTGCCGGACCTCGCGCCATCCCGGCTGGGTCCGTAGAACAGATCCCCCTCCCGTCACAGCCCCGGCAGCGCCGCCCAGGCAGGATTTACAGCCGGGTGAGACCTCTCCCCTCAACGAGATCGCTGCTGCAACGCCATCATTATAAAAACATTAAACCAGGTCGGTCCCCAGGAACAGCTCCTCTCGCTGCAGCTACACCTGCGCCCATAAATCCTCCCTTACCAGGCAGCCCGGGTGGGGTGATTTATAAGGTGAAACAAATATTACAATGTTTAAGAAAAAAAAAAAAAACAACCAAAACCCATCCAGCTGGGCTCCCCTCCTGCCAGGGACAGAACTCCCGGCGTGAACCAGGGACCCGTGGTGACACCAGTTTTTTGCCTACTCATAGAACAGCAAGGGACCCCTCCCGGCAAAGGGCTGTGTCCGTGGGATGCCATAATGAAGTTGGGCTCCGGCGCTGTCCAACACGCTCGGCCGTGCGATGTGCGCAGGAGCCAGCCATGGCTCTGAGCCACCACATCCCCAACACGGGGGAACCGCGTCCCCACCGGGGCCCCAAACCAGCCCAGAAGGAGCCGGGGGGCTGGGGGCTGCAGCCCATCCTCGTGCCCCAGGCTCTGCGGACAC
>NW_008824197.1:842-1247 GCF_000699105.1 Pygoscelis adeliae
CATCGACACCGCTTGCCGCGTTCGCAGAGCTGCCAGGGGGATGCTCCGGCTCCCAGCTGAAATTCCTGGGTCCAGCCGCAGAGCAGAGGACACGCTGTGCAGCGGGGTACAGCACTGCGAGAGTGATGTCCTTCTTAATCCCTCCACGCACTCTACAAATATTAATTGCTTAATTTAGCCTCTGGCAGCGATCCTCACCTTAACAGCGGAGAAACTGAGGCTGGCAGGGGGGAAGCCATTTGTCTCCGTGTAACGAGCTGGAAACCGGATCCAGAACTCACACCCCAGCTCGCTGTCTTAATGATGAGAGTATCCCTCCACCTTATCCAAAAGCTTTCTATTTTAAAAGACAACATTATGATTTATTATTATTAATCAGCTTTGAAATGTTTTCTGGAGTCCAGA
>NW_008824198.1:0-203 GCF_000699105.1 Pygoscelis adeliae
CCTGGCCACCGTTCCCCGAATCTTTCACGTCCTCCTCTTCCAGACCCTTCGAGGGCGTTTCAGGCACTGCCGGCTTCTCCACAGCCACCTCCTCCTGCAGTACCTCCGTTGGGATCCCCGCCTCGGCATCTGCTGGAAATTTTTCGGAACCCAAATATCACTCTTCCACGCGGTTTTGAGGAAAAGGCCGTAAACGGCAAGAG
>NW_008824198.1:443-3496 GCF_000699105.1 Pygoscelis adeliae
CGGGGAACCTCCCCCCCCGGACCCTGGCCACCGTTCCCCGAATCTTTCACGTCCTCCTCTTCCAGACCCTTCGAGGGCGTTTCAGGCACTGCCGGCTTCTCCACAGCCACCTCCTCCTGCCGTACCTCCGTTGGGATCCCCGCCTCGGCATCTGCTGGAAATTTTTCGGAACCCAAATATCACTCTTCCACGCGGTTTTGAGGACAAGGCCGTAAACGGCAAGAGGCTTTCCTCCCGCCCCCGCCCCTCGCCTCCCCCACTCTCCCCAGCCAGCAGCCAGCACAAATCTCGGCCCCCTTCTAGCTCAGTGTCTTCACACCGGGACTGCTACAGCTCGTCCCTGCAGACACCCCAAGGGCGGTTTGAGATGACAGACGTCACTTAGGCGGGATGGGGGGAGTCTAACAGAAACACCGGGGCTCATCCTTCGAAGTAAATCGACTGGGTGGGCTGGCTCACACCGTGCCATGCCTCGTCCTTTACGGCGTCAAGGCTGGCAGCAGGATTTACTGCCAGAACCCTTTCGTGGCCTCTCCGAATCGCTTAAAACCCTGTCCTGAAAGCCCCAGGCCCGGAGAGAGCCCCGTGCAAAACCTCCTGCTGCTCCCTGAGCACGCTGGCGCTCCTCGAGGCTGCCAGCCCGCCCAGGGAGGGTTGAAGGGCTCTGTCCCGGTACCTGCTGCGGGCGGAGGCGACGGAGACCAGTTCAGATCCACCGCTTCACAACAGCACGTGGAGAGAGGAGCGGAAGGGGACGGGGTTGGCTGGCTAAGATCCGCTGGGACAGCGGTGGCTTCATGAGGGACATGTGCTGCGAAGACAAGAGGAGCGGTGATGATGCTGGGTGAGACACAGCCGGGCAGGGGCCCAGGATCCCTCGCATCAGCTGGGTGTGCCAGCCACTCACGCGCCCTGCAGTTCACCGTGACCGCCAGGCTCCCGCTTTCCTCCGGGTCCCTACAGTTCCCCTCGCAAGGCTCCTTCGTCTTCATCTCCAGCAGACCATCATCGCTCGCGCAGCTCGGGTGGTCCGGCTCTGGGGAGGAGAAGGGCACTCGGCTTTACCGGCCGCCAGCCGGGAGCTCAGAGGCGCAAGCACAGCGTCCCCCGGCCGTCCCCCGCTCCCGGGCCCACAGGGCATCAGGACCTCTGCAGCACACAGCAGCTGCTGGGTCAGGGGAAGGTTTCCAGGCTATCGATGTGTCCCAGCACGTTCCCTTGTGTCCTCTCCCAGCACAGGCTGTCCACAGCCATCGCGGGAGACACCTCAGTCCCTGTGGCTGAGGGCAGGGACCGCAATCAGCCAGGAGCCAGGATGCTGGCACGGAAGAAACCCAGTGTCACGTACCTACGGCTAGCTCTGGCGATACGTCTGCTCCCTCCAGGTCCGACTCGGCCGGCGCGCACAGCTCTTCTCCTTTCTCGATCCGAGATAAGAGCTCAGGCTTGGATAGGGCACAGTCTGTTTCAAGAGCAAGACAGACATCAGGGGCAAGAGGTGACAGCGTCTTTGCGGGCGCACCCACAGCCTGTCAACACAGTCAGTCCCAGCCCAGAAAAACTTCATCTCCAACCGGGTCAGCGCCAGTGCCGGCACACGGGGAGTTACGGACACAGACCGGGGCCAGCAGGCAGCACTTCTAGGGCGGAATCTGAAAAGCAGCTCCCTCTGGCACGTCTGACAACCTCCCCTCCCGGCAACAACTGCAAGAAAACCCATCCCTGCTCCACGTGGGGGAAACCCCCGCTACAGAAACCCCCCCGAAATTCACCTTGCGGACAGGAAAACACCCTGAAGCACAGGAAGAGAATTGTAAGGCTCTTGATTGAATGTCAGCGCGGGTACACCTCCCCGCAGCTCCGTAGCCTGGCCTCACTACCTGTATCTGCTCCAAACCACCACGCATGGGTACTGCTGCTCCTCACCAGCCAGGAGCTCAGCCAGGCCGAGCGCGCAGTGCTGGGTGAGGATGGACGGGCCGACTCGCCCCGCTGCGACAAGAGGCAGTGCCACGAGCTCCCTGCCCTGCTTTGGGATTACGCTCGCCCCTCACCTCCTTCCTCAGCACTTTTGCTCTGGCTCCTCAGGCAGCGCTTGCAGGGGAGTCCCACGGCAAGAGGGGGCGGCCCTGGCTGGGAAGTCCAGGCCCCTGCTCCATCATCGGAGCACTGGAAAGATTTAATTACAAGCACGAGGCCCTGGCTGGGCTAAGCGGGGTGTCACAGAATCACGGAATCATTTAGGATGGAAAAGACCTTTAAGATCATCGAGTCCAACCAGACTTTTTGGAAAGCTCATTTCCAGCTGCGAGGGCCACGCATTTGAAAATCCAGCCAGAAGCACCCCAAACTCTGCCCCATGAGATCTTCTCCCCTGCCTTGCTCTCCCGCTGCGAGGCGGGAGTGCGACCTCCCTCCGTCCCCACGCCAGGACAAACGGACGGCACGTCCGCCACGCTGACGGGAAACACCACGAGGATCTAGACAGACGTGGAAGAGGGAATTTCTGTCATGACAACCCAGGGAGCTCAGTGTACCTGTTCTCCACAAGAGGAAGACACCGAGCACTTACTACCCCCCCTCCTGCGTGTACCTGCTCAACCTCCGACCAGTGCCAGAGGGGACAGGGAATTGAGAGGATCATTTGAGGGCTGGAGATCCCAGTGAAACGCAACGAGGCAGAAAAGTAACCCCGAGAGAGCTCCCCGGGCAGCGACGGTGGCTGCCGAACCAGCGCAAAGAGAGCCTACACAGGGACACCAGCGTCTCGTAGTTGCCCTCCATCACGGTCCTGTACAGCTCCTTCTGCCCATCGTCCAGGCTTGCCCACTCCTGCCTGCTGAAGTGCACCGCGACGTCCTCGAAAGTCACCGGCACCTGGGAGCACAGGGGCTGGGCTGCAGGAGGGGGCAGCTCCCCCCCCCCAAACAGCTCCCAGCCCCTCAGACATCGCCCCCAGCCCTTCAACAGCCCAAAAAGCAGCTCCCCAGAAGCCCCCATAAGGAGCTCCACATGCTGACTCCCAGCCCCCCCACACCGCCACACCCGCCGCA
>NW_008824198.1:5882-7096 GCF_000699105.1 Pygoscelis adeliae
AAATGACCAAAGCTCTTTAAACTGAAGAGCCGAGTCCTTGCTCTTTGTGCCACGAGAATGCCCCGAGGCAGGGCTGTTTTCCTCCTTTGGGTACCTGATGCACGGCAGCAGCAATAAATGGAAACGGGGATGTTTCCCTAAGGATGTTTCGTCGGCTCCGGGTTCCAGACCCGGTGCCGAGTGTGTCACGTTTGCGATTTCAGGCCCCGGCGGCGTTGGAGAGCCACGCCGCTTGCTTTTCTGCGCAAGAGTGGGAGAATCTGGAGGAATGGCAGAGGGAGCTGTACAAAACCGTGCTGAGAGGGAAGAACGAGTCTCTGATCTCTCTGGGTGAGTGTCCCTTTCTCAGTCAGTTATCGGCGCCTCCGGACTGGCTCCGTTTTGGGGGCTTTTTCCCACACCTGGGAAGCAGATTTGTAGAAACACGGAGAAGTCGGTGCCTGTTGCTGAGGGCAGCGCGGCGCGTCCAGTCCCTCCGTCTCCAGCTCTCGCTGGCTCTTGGGCGCTGGCTGCGGTCACCTCCGTGTCACGGCCCGCTCCCTGCGGTGCCCGGCGCCAGCGCAGCCCGCAGGCCCCTGCCGGCATGTTGTGGCCGATGGAGCCGGTTCGGGGAGCGCGGCTGAGCGAGTTCTTCCCCGCGGACTCCGCTCGCCCCATCCAGGCTCCTTCCCTCACCTGGCGCAAACGGCAGTGGGGGCAGTTTGATGCGGCACGGAAACCTTAGTATCTCCGTTCCTCAACAGATGACGCAATCTCCAAACCTGACCTCCTGTCCCGGCTTCAGAGAGGAGAAGCGCCCTGCAACGGGGACGGGGCGGCGTCGAGAGAGATTCCAGCAGAACCAAGTGCAGGCAAGAGATGAATTACAACTTTATTCTCAGGCGTGGTGGTGTCACCAGGCAGAGGATGTCACAAGGCGATAGTCAGGACTATCGCCTCTCAGGAGGAGCGGGTTCAGAGGGAGTAACAGAGCGTTAGAAAAAAACGTAACGGGTTTGCTCTTTCCCATTAGCAGAGTCTCTGCTGTTCAGACTCGATGCGGACAGCCAGGACAGCGGAGAAGGAGCGCAGTGCCCGACGGGACAGGAAAGCCTGGAGGGAAGAACAATGCTGGCTGAACCCAGACCCGGTGAGCGTTGTTCTGAAAGGGTGTGCTTGGACACACGGGCAGGGAGGGGACACTCCTGAAACGGCAGGTAAAGGGGAAACCGCTT
>NW_008824198.1:7134-24870 GCF_000699105.1 Pygoscelis adeliae
AAGGGGAAACCGCTTCTCTGCAGGGCGGAGTAAAGCTCCCAGAGGTAGGAACGGGAGATGCTGGAGAGAGGCTGTATATGAAAGCAGGGTAGCTGGCAGCAAACCTCCTGGGCAAAGGAGGAGCCGAGCGGTGCTGTGCTAACCAGTAAAGAAGTTTCCTCTTTACATCAACAGACTACGGCATTCCAGAGCCGAGCTTTGCAGGCGTCGTGAAGCAAGAGGAAGAGCTGTGTGCGGAGGAGCGGGGAGCCGCGGAGGATGCGGAGTTTACCGAGCTCAGTGTGGGTGAGTTCCGAGCGATCCCGCGGCGCGCTGTGCAGCTGGAGATGCGGGGGCTCCCCGACGTTCCCGCTGTGGGACAGCGTATGCCGAGACGCGGGGACTGAGGAGGGGCAGGCGGGGCAGTGGGGAAAGAGCGAGAGCCGCGCTGAGGTTAGGAGAGCGGGCAGAAAGTGTACGGATCGTTTTACTAGTAGGAAGATGAAAGTGCCAGGTGGACAAGGCACTGCGAGCGAGGAGACGGGCATCCCTGAAATAAATCAAACAGAATACAAGGAATCATTATGAATGAGATCAAGAACAATTCTCAAGGTCTTCTCCAAAGATGATGTTATGCCAAAGTACCTGGGGAACTGAGCAAAGTTCTGCTTACTCAGTCTTGAAAGGAATGCAGTAGGCAGGGACGTGGTCCAGAGCAGCGCAGCGAGGTGGAGAGCTTCCGTATCCGGAGAGACTGAAGGCTCTCCTGATTCCTCAGCCTGAGGAAGGTGTGGCAGAGGGGGATGCAGCACGGGTCTGTGCCTGGGTGAGCGGTGCGCAGCAGGAGCTGAAGGAATGAACCTTCACTCTTTCTCACTGTCCGAGATCAGGGAGCACCCGGTGAAATGAGCAGGCATTTGCTTTAAACCAAGCAGGGCAAAGCCCGTTATCGTACGTGTGCAAGCTGTAGAACCTACTGCCACAGGGCACAGCAAAGGCTGGAAGCAAAACGGGCTTAGAAGGGGTTTGGACAAATTCCCGGATGGAATGTCACCTCTGGCTCCCATCCTGCTGCAGGGAGGCCGTCCCCCGCGTTCGGCAAGGCTGTGGCTGATGCAGAGCCTCGGCTCTTCCCTGCAGCCCCTGGGCTTCTTGGCACCCGGCCCAGAACGCTCCGCTCCTTCTTGTAGGTCCTGTCTCGCGTCCTCCAGAGCACGCCTGCTGCTCTTCTCCCGGAATTTCTTCCGCTTGGCTGCATCCTCAGAAGAGGGAGCTGTGCTCCAGAGCAGCGCCTCGATGGCTACCTAGAGGCAAGGGAAGTCACCGGTGAGCTGGGATGGCTCTGTTGTTCCCAATAATAATGTAATATTCACTTGATGAATAGACCGTCGCCAGCTCACCAGTCGCTTCCTCACCCTCAGTCCTGGTCTCTGTTTATTCTCCTTGTGCCACCTCAGAGCTGTCAGTGGGGCTTGCTCAGTTTTTGATGGTATTTGCCCTGTTGTGACTAAATCTTAGATGCTTTTTCTCGTGCGCCTTGTGTCATGTTGTCACCTCTCCGCTGTCAGTCACCGCACGGCACTAGTGAGCTGGGGAGTGACACTCTCCAGACAGGAGGCTGATCCCTGCTTAGGTTTTGCCCTCACGCTGTCAACAGCTTTCAAAATGGTTGTGTGTTGTCCTTGACCGTTGGTTGGTCTTCCACCGATGGGTCATACTCCCATCCAGGTCAACTAAAATTAAATGTTCAGGTAGGAATGAGAGTCAAGAGAAAGTCTGAGACAGGTTTAGCGTGAATAGAAAACCCCAGGCACCTAGCTCAGAGATGAAAAGCAATGAACCCCCGGAGAAAATGTACTTGTACTGCCTCAGTGAGGACTACAGAGGCGGCTTCCTCATTACATATGTTTCCTGAGCAGTAGCAGGCGTGTCTCGAGTCAAAACCAGCCAGTGTTCGCGTGTCCCCTTTCAAGAAGGGGGCTACACAGGTGGGTCACCACGTCCCGGGAGTAGAGGGAAGGTGGATCTCGGGGAATGAGCTGGAGCTCTCTGAAGAGTGAGAAATACCGAGTCATTGGTGTGGGGAGGGAGGCAGGCGTGCTGACGGGGGAAGCAAAGGGCTGCCCCAGGTCCATAAGATCTTAGCGCTTAGGAGAAGGAAGATGGCTGGAGATTATTTTGGAAACTGCTGAACTCTGCTGTCTTGGAAGGCAGCACTTCCCTCTGCCTCCTCCCTCACGGCTTCTCACGCTCACTGCTCAGCCAGCTGAAAGGGAAGCATCCCTGTGCTTTTTGCTTGTTTTCTCTCTTTCGGTCTTTCAGCTGGCTGTTGGTCTGGGAGCACAGCTGCCTTTCGCGCTCCCTGTGTAAGACGGGCCTGTTTGATTCACAGGTGGAGGGGGAGGGAGTGGGGGGGCGGTTCAGAAGGGCGTTCTGTCTCACGCCGGTGAATGTCCCCTTTGTTGTTCTTGTCAGTTCCAGCAGATGAGGTGATAACGTTCAAAATAGAGCAGCTGGACTCTGAGGAATGCCCCCAAAGCTCAGACCCCCCCACGACTTTATCCAGGGAGTCGGAGGAGCTGGTTTTCCAGGGTCCCAGCGAGGCACTGCCCTTCGATAGTCAGTACAGCTCTCCTGTGCAGCAGGGAAACCAGAGCATGAGCAGGGTGGTGCCATCTACTCCGGGGGAAGAGGGTCTCGGCGAAAGTAACGCTGTCACAATCTATGGGCAAAACTGTCCCAACAAGAGACCTCACTCGTGTAGTGCGTGTAGGAAGGGCTTCTGTCTGAAGATGCTGATGACTCACCAGGAGAGCCACGGCACACAGTGCAGCAGTGAGCACGCTGGAGACGAGGAGGGCTTCCTCCATCAGCAGCACCGGCGGACCCACATGGAAGAGAGGACCCACGTGGAAGAGAGGACCCACATGGCCCTGGAGAAGCTCAAGCAGAACCAGAATGCAAAAGCTCACGCCAGCGTCCCGGCCACGGACAAGGTGTACGGCAATCCCAGGTGCATGAAAAGCATCAACACCAACAGCAGCTGCAAGCCAAGTCAGAGGGGCCACCCGCGGGGGAGGCCTTACAAGTGCGACAAGTGTCAGGAGTGCTTCTCCCAAAAGAAAACCCTCATCATCCACCAGCGTATGCACTCGGGCCGGAGCGGAGGGGTCCTTTGGTGCTCGTACTGTGGGAAGACCTTCAGCCACCCCTCCAATCTGATCCGCCATCAGAGGATCCACACTGGGGAGAGGCCATACCAATGCAACGAGTGCCCAAAGCGCTTCACCCAGAAGCAGCACCTCCTCCAGCACGAGAAGATCCACCTGCGCGAGAGGAACTGTGTGGTCACGCAGAGTGCGAGGAAGGCACCGCTACACAGCTGCTAGGCTGTGCAGGTTCACGCAGCCCTACAGCCCCTGGAGGAGGTGGGAGAGGAGAGAGTCTCTGCTACTCAGCGTTAAAGGCTCTCTGACAATTTATCCCAAAGACCCAAGCAAAGTAGAATTAGGATCCACCTTGGCACCGCAGTCCTTTTCTTCGTGGTGGTGATGGTATACCACAGTACCTCATAGTCTGCCCAAAAATCTCTCCAGAATTAAAGTGTTTTGGGCCTCTCCAAGTTTGAGTCAGTTGTTTGAACTGGTTCCAGCGAGGTTGAGTTTTCTGAAGCTCCTCTTCGCCTGGAGTTTCCCTGGCTGCTCCCCTTGATAAAGTTCTGCTGTCCTCAATTTCACGGGTGAGTTTGAGTTGCACATTTGCAAAAGACTCCTGGCAACTAAACACGTGCACAGGGTGAGGCCTCGCTGACGGCTTGCGTGGATGCCCCCTTTGCCAAGGAGGGGCAGCCAGTCGGCTCCCAGCTCTCTCCATGCCTCGGCACAGGCCAAATGACGTTTTCACTGCTGCTTCTGCTCAGGAAGCTAGCTGGAAAAGATAGGTGCAGTTCCTTCTCTAGAGCTTGGAATCGGGTTTAGTTTGCTGAAAATGATGATGGTAGGGCCACGTTCTGCTTGGAGTTCTTCTGATGTTCCACTGGAGACTCTGGGTGTGCACTGCAGTAACTGAGGGGAATTGTCCATTGTCTGTCACCTCTGAGCGCACCCAAAGGAGGTGGCATTGCCCAAACCCCTTCTCATACCTCTATGAGACCCCCAGTGGAACTGAGTGGGGAAACCACTTGTAAGCCAGAGGTGGGGCACACCTGCACTCCCAGGCTGAAGTGAGCGTTGGGATAACTTTCTGCTGACTGCCTGTACATTAACACTTCTTTGTATTTCATTATTGCCTTCATCTCCCTCTCCTCCTGGTAGCCTCGGGTACGGATGGATGTTTTTTGTTCTTGGGGATCAGCTTTCATCATATCCCAAACCGTTAAGAAAAAGATTCCCAGCATCTGAAAAGCGTTTAGCAAATTGCCCAAATACGTAGTGCAACTTCAGGGCTGGCGTTGCTGCCTGACCTGCTTTAAACCTGCTGCTCGTTTTCCTCATCACTAATTGGGCTTTAGAAACCCCTCTGTTGCTTCCTGGTCCCAAAGTGGCTGCCAAGGGGAGGGTGCAGGTGGCTGGCTCATCCCCCTGGGAGACAGGGGATGTTCCTCTGGCTCCAGCTGGCTGCTGTGGCAGATGTTTTAGTCTGGAAATTCCTTTGGGCAAGGCGTGAGGTCTCTCTCCAGGTCCTTGCTGTTCGTTGTCGCCTGCCCTGCCAGCAGCGTAAGACAGGAGCGCTCCTGTGCCTGCTTCGGCCCAGCCGGCGAGGCCGGCTCAGAGCTCTGGGCTGTTTAAGCTAATCTGATTCTTGCCCGGTCTGGATCGGGGTGGGCCTGTGTGAACCCGCTCTGAACCCATGCTGTGGGAGCCGGCACAGAGCCGCGCGTGCCAAAGCGTCTTCAGCCACTGCAGGTGTTTGCCTGGTGACCAACTGTCTGCCGCCTTTTCCCGTCCTAGTGCTGCTGAGGTCTTTGATTTCACGGCTCCTGACGTGTCCGAGTAGGTCTGTGTGTGGTGAGCCCCTCTCTGTGCACACATCCATTTTTTTTCCAAATAAGAAATCTGTGAGGACAGAGGGTGTCGTGTTTTGTCACTTCTCGGTGTTCAGTGGCCACTTGCTACCATCAAGCAGTGAACACGGACCGGTTTTTCTCCACTGTTCGACGTGCTGAAGGAGAGTCTCTCGGCAGTGAGCAGTAGGGGGCATTTGATACCCAGACAAGCAGTTTGGGTCTTGTCCAATTAGCAGGTAAATTAAATCAGTTCTCCAGTGGTTTCCTACTGGGTCCGGTTAAACGGCTTGTTTATGTTTTACACTTTTGTTACTTAGACTGTGAGCCTTCAGGGCAGGGAACTTGTTTCTATCTGTTTGTAAAATGCCAGTTAAATTTGCAGCAGTAGATACTTGATTTTTAATAACAATAAACTTGAGCAGATTAAAGCTGTGAAGTTCTAAATGCTTCATTTTTTGGGGTCTTTTTTTTTTTTTTTAATCGTTTTACGTGCTGGTAAATGGCAGTTTGTGGTATCGTACCGTACTGGCGGAGAGACAAAAGTCTGCCTTGAATTGGAAAAAGAATGGACTGGGTTTCATTGGGTTTTTTTAACACTGCAGTGGAACCTGAGCAGGAGCATTGTTTTCCATGCGTGTATCTGAGATCCGAACAGGGCCTCAATGGTAAGAGCGTCTAAAAATAGGATGTAAATAAGCTCACTATACAATTCTCATCCTGCAGAGAGATCACATGGATCCTGCTGCCAGCAAAAAGTTTTTGGCAACCGCAGCGTTGCAGTCGTTACCAGTTTAGCGCACTCAGTTGAGTCTAGGAAGAGCAGGATGAATTCTGGGATAAAGATGCAAAGATGCTGCAGCATAAAGCAGCGGAGGGGCACTCGTCACCCATTCCCCTCTGACCAGAACATCCTGAATCTGGATGTTCTGGTCGAAGGATCACTTCGGCGGCACTCATTGGTTACTCTACAAACAACTTCAGGTGCCTTTTCTGGTCTGTTCCTGTGTCTTACGAAAGGACAATAACAAGAAACGTCGAAGTCCTGCCACGTTGCCATCTCCCCTCCCAGTTGCGCTGTTGCCGTGTATGTTCTAATGCTGACCTCCTACCACTTCATTACTATCAGACATTTTCGTTTTAAACATCAGTTAAAGAAAAAATGAAGAAGCTGTCGTGTTCACATCTGAGAGACGTCTCTGCAGCCACAACTGTAAAAGAATCGGCATTCAGATAGCAAAAAGATGGGCGTTTTAGAAGTGTGAGCTGGGGAGGGTTACGCCATCTCAACAGCACTCCTTTTTTGACTGGGAGACTTCATATGTCAACCACTGTCTGAACGTCGGAAGCACTTGATATGCTGCATATTTCATCACTTCTTGATGCTGCCTTTGATAATACAGATGAAGCTGTATTTTGCACAGTGAATCATAGTTCCCCTTGTTCTAGCCCAGCCCCCCTGTATTTCAGAGACAAATATGTATATTTATAACAAATCTCAGAGCTATTTTGAGATTCGTGCTGCTTAAATTGCAAAAATCCAACCCTGAATCCAAGAAGAAATGTCAAGTGACGTAGAAATGCGTTGCTTTTCCAGAACCAAGAGAAAGAAGAAAAACCCTCCCCATGCACAGATAGAACGATGCTTACAGGAAAGAGCGGAAGCTACAGGGGAAGGCAAAAGAAGATGTGGTGATGGGGAGAGAGTGAGTATTTTGGCAGCGCAAGGTCTCCTACACCCACCCTGAGATGCATCGTGGAATCTCCACACCTCCCATGAACAAGCGCTGAGCTTTTATCATCCTTGAGTAGCGCTTCTCGGCATGCAACTTTTTTCTGACCCTCCGTTACTTGGGCTGCTATACCTTAGGCTGGAGTAGGACAGCAGCCGCCACTGCAAAGCCAGGTGTCTAGGCCGAGATATTCTTCACAAAAGAAGGCAAAGACATGCGCAGAAAAACAGAGAGAAAAGAACAACTGACCCCGGGTGCACCCAGGACAGCAACGTCTTACTGGATTCTCAAGTTCCGGAAAACGCAAACTATTTTGCTGAAAAGCAGCTCAAGCTTTTGTTTGTTCATTTTGCAAGTACTTGCTGTTGTTAGAGCAACTCCATGTTTTTTATTGCTTTATGACTTCAGATTTTTGTTCATAAAAGCCTCTCTGTGTCTTACCACGTAGAGGTAGGCATTCTTTGCATCCCATGGAACGCTGCATTTCGAAGCGGTACGCTGGCTCTCCCGCATCCAGCTCCTTACGTAACGATTAAATGCAAGATAAGAAGAATACATGTAAGTACAGAGAAGCCCTACCATCCTCTGGCAGCCTGGCTCTCCCCGCAGGTCTGTCCCTCACCAAGAGGACCAGAACCATGCGCATGTTCACAATAGGTGTCACCTAGCACCGTTGTCAGGTTCTTAAGCCTCTTTCTGTCCCTTCTTGGGATGGGCCTGGTCCTTTCCAAACACTGGAGGGGAAGTCTGCTCCAGCCACCCTCAGCATGGCCCCGCGGTGCACACAACTGTTGTGCAGACCTGAGAGGCCCAGCACAGCTCAGCTGAACGTCCCCAGGAGGAGTACGAGCCCACCAGCCTCTCCTGGCCCAGAAGTAGCTCCTCATCGCCATGGGGTGGGACACCCAGGCAAGATTTAAAGGCAGGTAAGAGCAGTTCGTTGTACTGCAGGTCAAACACCTGATGCCTGCTACCGGAGGAGGCTACAAAGAGCTGACAGGACTCAGCACCATCCTGAGACCTACCTGTAGCAAGCGTCTGCACATCAGCCATGTAAGTAATGTTAGCAAGCGAACTTTTAACTTTGCAGTTTTGAAGACCTCTAATGGTAAATGTCCTGTTTTGCATAACTGATGGCCAGACAGTTTAGCAAACTTACCAAATTAGGAGGATAAGGTGAGGTGGTGATTCCAAGTAGGTTGTCGGTCACACAGCGGCTGTCAGACATAGAGGGAAGGCCTGGAGGTGTCACCCAACCTAACTGAAGGTGCCTCTGTGGGGATGCCTGCAGTGGAGATCCCGGATGCTTCTGGAAGACCTGAATTTGCTGAATTCCCCTGTGGTGGGTGTACCCTGTGCACAAGATCCAATAAAGGCTTCCAACCACTTCAGCTTTGTGCTCGTTTGTGCAACGTGCCTGAGACATGAGCTTCTCCTGATGCTTGTGCAGACCAGGAGAGCAGAGGGGCTGCTGCAACTGCAGATGGGGCCATTAGGAGGGCTACCTCCCCAGGGAGCTCCCCGTCAGCAAGTTGGCAGAGCAGGAGCGGGGCCGCGCAGGCGGCATCCTGCAAACCACAGCCCAGGGCCGGGCTGCACCGCAAGGCTGTCTCACCACCCCATCCCGGGGCCATGGTGGCACCTGGAGCCATGCCGAGCTGAACCACAGAGACCCTGCGCTGCACCCTGGCATGGCGGGCCAGGACAGGACTCGGGCTCAGAGGGCATCCTGCACCCACACGGCTCTGAGGAGGTCCCGAATTCCCATGGCTCTGAGAGGAGCCCAAACCTTCACGGCTCTGGGAGGACACAAAATCCTCATGGCTCTGAAGGAATCCTGAGCCTCTGCGGGGAACTAATCCCTCACGGCTATGAAAGGATCCCCAACCCTTCACAGCTCGGAGGGGACCCCGGTCCCTCACAGATCTGAGGGGATCCTGAGCCCTCACAGCTATGAGGGGACCCTGGCCTCTCACAGCTCAGAGGGGGCCCTGGGCCCTCACGGCTCCGAGAGGATCCTGTGCCCCTATGGCTCTGCAGGCAACTGATCCCTCATGGCTCTGAGGAGATCCTGGTCCCTCACGGATCTGAGAGGATCCTGTGCCCTCACAGCTCTGCGGGGAACAGATTCCTCACGGCTCTGAGGGGATCCTGAGCCCCCATGGCTCTGCGGGGGACCCTGATCCCTCACAGCTCTGAGAAGATCTGCACCCTCACGGCTCTGCAGGTCCCAATCCCTCATGGCTCTGAGGGGATCCTGCCGCCCCCATGGCTCTGCGGGGGACCCTGATCCCTCATGGCTCTAAAGGGACCCCAAGCTTTCATGGCTCTGAGGGGATCGTGAGCTCCCATAGCTCTGAGGAGACGCTGGTCCCTCCTGGCTCAGAGGGGACCCCGACCCCTCCCGGCCCTGAGAGGATCCCCGGTCCTTCACGGCTCAGAGGGGACCCCGACCCCTCCCGGCCCTGAGAGGATCCCCGGTCCTTCACGGCTCAGAGGGGACCCCGACCCCTCCCGGCCCTGAGAGGATCCCCGGTCCTTCACGGCTCAGAGGGGACCCCGACCCCTCCCGGCCCTGAGAGGATCCCCGGTCCTTCACGGCTCAGAGGGGACCCCGACCCCTCCCGGCCCTGAGAGGATCCCCGGTCCTTCACGGCTCAGAGGGGACCCCGACCCCTCCCGGCCCTGAGAGGATCCCCGGTCCTTCACGGCTCAGAGGGGACCCCGGCCCCTCCCGGCCCTGAGAGGATCCCCGGTCCTTCACGGCTCAGAGGGGACCCCGGCCCCTCCCGGCCCTGAGAGGATCCCCGGTCCTTCACGGCTCAGAGGGGACCCCGGCCCCTCCCGGCCCTGAGAGGATCCCCGGTCCTTCACGGCTCAGAGGGGACCCCGGCCCCTCCCGGCCCTGAGAGGATCCCCGGTCCTTCACGGCTCAGAGGGGACCCCGGCCCCTCCCGGCCCTGAGAGGATCCCCGGTCCTTCACGGCTCAGAGGGGACCCCGGCCCCTCCCGGCCCTGAGAGGATCCCCGGTCCTTCACGGCTCAGAGGGGACCCCGGCCCCTCCCGGCCCTGAGAGGATCCCCGGTCCTTCACGGCTCAGAGGGGACCCCGGCCCCTCCCGGCCCTGAGAGGATCCCCGGTCCTTCACGGCTCAGAGGGGACCCCGGCCCCTCCCGGCCCTGAGAGGATCCCCGGTCCTTCACGGCTCAGAGGGGACCCCGGCCCCTCCCGGCCCTGAGAGGATCCCCGGTCCTTCACGGCTCAGAGGGGACCCCGGCCCCTCCCGGCCCTGAGAGGATCCCCGGTCCTTCACGGCTCAGAGGGGACCCCGGCCCCTCCCGGCCCTGAGAGGATCCCCGGTCCTTCACGGCTCAGAGGGGACCCCGGCCCCTCCCGGCCCTGAGAGGATCCCCGGTCCTTCACGGCTCAGAGGGGACCCCGGCCCCTCCCGGCCCTGAGAGGATCCCCGGTCCTTCACGGCTCAGAGGGGACCCCGGCCCCTCCCGGCCCTGAGAGGATCCCCGGTCCTTCACGGCTCAGAGGGGACCCCGGCCCCTCCCGGCCCTGAGAGGATCCCCGGTCCTTCACGGCTCAGAGGGGACCCCGGCCCCTCCCGGCCCTGAGAGGATCCCCGGTCCTTCACGGCTCAGAGGGGACCCCGGCCCCTCCCGGCCCTGAGAGGATCCCCGGTCCTTCACGGCTCAGAGGGGACCCCGGCCCCTCCCGGCCCTGAGAGGATCCCCGGTCCTTCACGGCTCAGAGGGGACCCCGGCCCCTCCCGGCCCTGAGAGGATCCCCGGTCCTTCACGGCTCAGAGGGGACCCCGGCCCCTCCCGGCCCTGAGAGGATCCCCGGTCCTTCACGGCTCAGAGGGGACCCCGGCCCCTCCCGGCCCTGAGAGGATCCCCGGTCCTTCACGACCTCACGCCTCCCGCAGAGCCGGACGCTCCCCGATGTGATGCCCAGGCCCGGTGGGAAGACGGGAACCGGCCGTGTGCTCGGAGCTGCGAGGATGGGGACGGGAGAGGTGATCCTGCGGAGACCGGTACCGGTGAGTGGCTTCAGGGCTACCGGGGCTGTCGGGACACGGACCGCCCAACACCCGGCAGCTGGGCTCTTTTTGGGACGTTGGCCTCTCTCCACGGCGCTTGCCGTGTTGAGCGTGGTCTTCCAAACTTGGCTGTTGGGCATCTCATCCCTCCCAGCCTTACCAGAACGCCACACCAAACCACCTCTTTCCCCTCTCCCGGTCGCTGAGCCGCCCGCAAGTTGCACGCGTCAAACCTGCAGTCCCCTTGCCGTTCGGCCGTGCCTGCGTTGCCGGTCAAAGCGGGATGACGTTCCGTTTTCCAGTCTGAAGGCCGGCTGCCAAGAGGAATTTCTATTCCGCGTGCACAAACGTACACAACGTAGTTGTTCTTGCACACACGGAAAGTATTCCTCTAACTCATTGATTGTGTTGGAGGTGTAAAGGTAACGTGCAGAGCATTCGCCCGTCTGTTGTTCCTTATGTATGTTTTTTTTTCTTTTTTCAGTAAGTTTCATTCATAATTCTCACTAGTGCTTTTCTGATGGGTTCAAAGTGGTGTGCGTTTTACCAAGAGCGACTGAAAAGGGAATGGCGTAACTCTGGCAAAGCCAAGAGAGAAACAAAACTCGGGAACGAGAATTCCAGTGGCGCTGTCCTCTCCCAGGGCCGCGTAGAAGGTGTTTTCATTCGCTAATGGGCGCCGCCACAAAATGGGCATTACACTTGCGTGAAACTCTCGTGTGTTTCCCACATCAAACATCCGCTGAGGGTTTTGTGACAAGTATTTTAGGTCTGTTTAAGAGACCTTGGTCAGTGAGAACTAGAACTGACGTGAGGTTTTCTCTAGAACGTGAGCTAGAACAGAGCTGCTGTGCCTGGGAGGGGATGAGAATCGGAATTAATTTTGTGTACGGAATTAAAATAACATTGGTTCCCATTAACAGCAGACAGCATAATCCATATTAAGCAAGAGGAAGAGTTGTGCGCTGCAGATCAGCAGGAGGGGGAGGCTGGAGAAGCTCCTGAAGAGCCCTGCCCGGGTGAGTAACTGCATACCTCGGAGGGAAAATGAAACAGAGGGATTAAATTCCAAGGTAGTTTGGTTTTTTTTTTCCACCTCTTCTCTTGTATTCCAAATCTTTTATAAAAAGCTCACAAGTTTTGAACAGACTTGCCACCAGTCCTGACGGGTAAGGGCCGGTATTTCGTCTTTCCCTTCCCACGGCCATTTTGGAGTTTGCGGAGCATGTGGCTGGTTTTCATCCAGGCAGTGCCGTGCGGAATAGGAAATGTTCTCCCTTAAACTCCCTACTTTGCTTCCCTCAAGTTGATGGCTCTAAGCTGGTTAAATATCTACTGCGAAGTGGGCCACTGGTCACTTTTTGGGGCCGATGGGTTAACTCGGAGGAGGCGAAAATCAGTGCCAGAATGAGGTCTGTGGTTGGTGCCACCCACTGCGGGGGGCCGCGATTGCGTGGAGGCAGGACTGTGCGGGCTGTTCTGGCTCCAGGGGAATCGGAGCGGCTGTGGCAGCTCCTCGGCTCCACGTCCCCTGCAGCCTTCTCTTGGCAGGGGCCGCCGCGCCTCTCCTCCTGCGTATCCAGTGGCTTCAGGTTGCCTTTTCCCTCCTCCTTTCTCTTCGGTGGTTTTTCTGCGCCCGCGGGCGAGCGCGCTGACTCCCTGGTAGTGCTGTTGCTGTAACAGGTGGTACCCGGGGAGGCCGCGCAGCCCAGGGACCTGTTTCTTGCCTTCGCGCTTGGTGGTGCCTCTTTGCGTTACGGATAAACTGTTCTGCTTTGGAGCTTGACTGTCCTCACTCTTTACAAAGGGTAGCAGCTCTGTCTGTTGGCTCCGCTGTAATTTTACTTGGCTTCCAGTGTACGTGGCCAACTGGGATTTTTAGACCTTTCCATCAGGTTTCGTTAAGAAACTGGGCTTGTGGGAGCTTGGCTTGGGGGAAAACAAAAGACAAAACCAGAGCAGGTTTCGCCCTTGTGAGATCCTGAGCTTACGCTCTTATGATGTGCTTGTCTTGAATTTTCTCCTTTAGCAGAGCAAGCGTTTTATGAGCCCGAGGCTTCAAGTCAAACCAAGAAAGGCAAAGAGGCGTATGCCAGGGAGCTGCCGGGCGCAGAGGGTGAGGACCTCCCAAGAGACCCTGACGCAGGTGAGGATTCCCTGGCAAAAACTCCCACTGGGGGAATTACCCCTCAGGTGGCTCTTCGTGTCGTGTCTTCCCCGAGGCTTTGTCAGCGCTTTTCTTATCTTTGTGAATTCCCGAATCTTCCGTGCTTTGCATCTTTTTCTCCAGTGTTTCTCAGTTGTGTAAATTCTCCCCGATGAACAGGATTTCAGACTTACGCAACTGATGTTTTGTCGTGGATTAAACAAGAGGAGGAGCCACGCTGCCCGGGACGACAAGACTTGGGGAAAGAAGAGATCTCTACAGATTCGAGTACAGGTCAGTAATGGATTTCAGCTGAGGTTTCTGGGACAGCAAATCTAATTTAGAGCATTTTTTTATACTATACTAAATGTCACGACCTCATAATGTAAGCCATGAAAGAACTGGAACAAACCTCAGTCTGCTAGTTAACATCTGTTCACAAAAAATTCAGGTTCTGTCAGCTGAAGAGTCTCCTTCCTCCTTCAGCTGGTCTAAAACCGTCACAGGCACTGTCTTGGGTTTCTGCTGAGGCAAGCACAGTGGTGTGCTCAGGCCTTACGGATCGAGTTTGTGCTTCCAGCTGGCTTGATGGTGTCTAAACCTGGTACCGGCGAAGGTGGAGCCCTGACTTTGCGTTCCCAAGCAGGAGAGCTATCCTGCAGCCAAAGAGAAGGCAGCTTTAATGCAAAGCAATTTGAGGACGTGTGATTTGGAGATGCACACGCTGACATTCATTCGGAGGAGCTTTTGTACGGAGCGCACCTGGAGTACGGGTCATGCCTGAGGTAGAGTTAATAGAGGGAGATTCATCTTTGGATCAAGGCTTAACCTCGGGGAACGGGTGTGCAATTTTGGATAGGGGTATTAAATACGATCTCTTGGGCCACAACCCGGGACCACTCAGTATAGCTCTCAAGTGGGTAACTGATGAGGGGGTGCAGAGGAATATTTTGTGTAGAAATCAGTTGGCAGCCTGGAATTCCTTCACTTCGTGTGAGTTATTTAAACATTCGTGGGCACGCGATGAAGTTACTATAAAGGAAATCAAGGGATAAACTCTCAGTATGCCGGGAACTGCCGACGTGAATGATTTTGCCCCACAGAAAAAGGTCATCCAGGATATTGCGCTGGTGTAAGGCTGGATCAGCTCCACCTAACTCCTCCCCGAGGGAGACCTGTCCCAGCTGCTCTGAGAGAGCTCACAGGGTGGGCTCCCCGGCTGACTCTGTTCCAGACCTTCCAGTCTGTGCTTACACGTGACCTGGAGTTACTGGGGTGAGAGGACGTGCTTAGGCAATTACTGTAGAGCAGCCGGTGCCTTTTACGTTCGCGCTTTCGCTTGGCCTGTGGTAACATGTTTGTGTGCTGATGTCCCAGTAGGCAGCCAGAGAAATAAGAGCTCAGGATGTTTATGCGGCGCAGGTAACTTTGGGCTTACCTGGCTGGCCTCGCTGAGAGACCTGTGGGTCCTTCAAGATGCTCAGTGGAGCCTTTCTGTGGCAACTCTCAGACGTTGGAAGGGTCACAGGTCTTAGGGGATGGAAAAATCACAGAGCGTTAGAAAGCTGGGCTGAAGAGCATTGGCGAAAATAAGCTGGAAAATGAAACACTGGATATTTGTCGCAGGAAACAGTAATTACAGAAAGAGGGGATTTGCAGGTCAGCAGAACAGTTTTGTCCAATGGCAAATCTAGAGCTGTGCCTAAGCAGCTAAAGGCACCAGGTACCTTTTTGGGTTGGATTATCGGGAGTCGTACATGTTTTCCAAGGAAAGCAGGAGAGGGGGGAGAGGCAGTCTGACTGACGCCTCTCAGTCCGGGCATGCCTCTGCATCGAGCCGGAGCTGCGTGCCCATCTGGGGATCGCTTGGAAAGTGCGAGAGCCTTCCTCTCCACTCAGCACTGCTCCGAGCCCTCTGAACAAAGACACGGCAGGAGAGTGTCTCCCCCCAGAAGCCCAGCCTGCAGACAACGGTTCACGTACAAGAAGGGGCGCGCCCACACCGACTCGCTGAGCTGGTTTCGGTGCCTCGGCTTGGACCCTTTGCTTCTCTAGATGCTCGCTGGAGTGTCTGGAGAGCCGCTGAGAGCACTGAGGTGTGACGGCGTCCGCTCTGTCAGGGAACTTAGGCCTCACGCTTCCGACATCTGAATGAGAGGGTGAAGGTGAAACGTTGCAGTAGTGAATTTTCACGTAGATTTAAAAAAATAATTGCAAAAAGACCTTTTATTTTCCTGGAGTTTTTGTTTCAGTGGAACGCTGGTACTTGGTCTTCCCCTCAGTATTAAAGCCTCCCATCTTTGTCTTTCCATTAGCGTGACATGGCTGTAGACTTGGATATTCTTAAGCGGCTTCCCTAATTGAAAGACTCTGAAATCTATCTGTTTCAGCGCACGATGAAAACACAAAGAGGGACCCTCCGGCAGATTGCTTTGAAAGCACGGTGTGTGACTCGGAGGTACCAGGAAGACCTGGGGAGAAGTTTTCCAAGGCTCCTAGCCCCGCAGTGACATGCGACGGTCAGTGGAATTCAGAAATGATGGAAACAAACACCACCGGGAACGGCCTTGGGGGTGACGCTCGGTATGACCGAGGGTTTGGTGAGCACTTGGATTTCTTTAGCCCTCAGGAGAACGGTGTTGGGAAGAGACCGTGCGCGTACAACAAATGTGAGGGAAACTCCAGCCAGCAGGAACATCTTCAGACTCCCCAGGGAGCCCGGGGAGGGGAGACGTTTCCAGGCCCCACGTGTGAGAAGACTCTCAGCGAAAGGGTGTTCCATCTGCTGCACGCGCAGCCGTGTGCTCCGGGTGAGAAAGGCACGGGGCAGGGGGCTGATCCTGCCTCCTGCGAGGGGCTGCCCGCGGGGCCGCAGCTGGTGGCCCGCACCGAGCGTGGACAAAACCCTGCGGGCGGAACCAGGCTTCGTGACCACAGCGGCCCGGGCGGAGAGGAGCAGCCGTCTGCGGAAAGCGAGGAGAGCTTCCCCGCAGAAAACCCGTTAGCCAGCCCCTGCTGGGATCACCCGCCGGACAGGTCGGAGGCCTGCACCAGGTGCAGGCAGCACTTCGCGCCCAGGGGCAGCCCGGCAAGCCAGCAGCAGAGCCAGGGCAGGGGCAAGTCCTACATCTGCAGCGACTGTGGGAAAAGCTTCGTTTGCCATTCGTGGCTCGTTAGACACCAGATGACTCACACGGGAGAGAGGCCCTACAAGTGCTCCGAGTGTGACAAAAGCTACAGGAGAAAGGATTATCTTCTAAACCACCAGCGCCGGCACTCGGGAGAGGGGCTCTTCCAGTGCCCCCTCTGCAGGAAAAGGTTTGTGCTCAGGAGGAGTTTCATGAAGCATCAGGAAAGTCACGTGCAAGAAACACATCTGACGTTGGCCGGTTGGCCCTGCACAGAGATCAGGGCGTCTGTAATGCACTCCATATAGAAAATCCCGTCCAGCCGGGGGGGTCGCAGCCCGCTTGGCTGTCACCCTTGCTGGGCAGGAGGCAGGGCCGTGGCGGGATCTCCCAGCTCTGTGCTGGACCCTGGAGGGAGGAGGCTGTCGAACAGCCGTCCCGAGCCCCCTCCCGGGCAAAGGGAGAAGGTTGGGGGGTTGTTTTCCGCAGGCAATCCGCGTTGCAATGGTCTGCGGAGCTGTTTCACAGCTTTCGCCGGTGCCCGTAGCTGTTGGGGACGTGTTGGAGCTGTGTAGGAAGTCCGCGGTGCTCAGAGTTACTGCTGGCCGTGAATCCGCGCAGGAGAGAAATCACATCGACACACGGAACAATTTGTAACCCTTCAGGCTGGATATCTGCAATGTTATCCCTAGGCTGCTGAAAGTCCGGAGTCCAGGGACTGGGCTGAAAACAAGTGAGTTAAAGTTACTAATCGTCCGCTAAACAAGTGCGAAAGAGCGTCAGGAAAGACCCGCGTGTGTGAAATGCTTTGAGAAAAGAAGCGTTGACCCTGTGGCTGTTTGAAAGAAGCCTCTTCAGGAAGTGGCAACTAGACAGAGGGGAGCAGAGCCTGAGAGGCAGCTTGTTCCCACAGTTAAATCACGGAGCTCCTGGGGCTCCGTGCTGCTGAACACCGAGAGAGGATTCCTGAAGGCTGGGGCCCTCGCCTGGAGTTGTAAAATGACCGGGAAGCCTGGAATATGATTTTAATTTTGCATAGCCTTAAAGTTGTGTTGCACTTATTTGACCACGTCGTTACAGGTCTTCTGCTTCTGTTCAATTTTCCGAATCCTACGAAAACAGAACGTTTAGATGCTCGTTAAACATTCTCCTATTTTTGCTCATATTCAGTGTCTCTTAAGGGGGAGAGCGCTGTTGAGAGTCTGACGTGTTGTGACATCGCAACGACGCGATTCATTCCTTTTAGTAATAAAAGAGCCTGGATATATCATCTGTCACCTTGTTGTGGATGGCGTTGGGCCTCGTGGAAAAAAACATACAGAAGCAGGAGCACTGGCTGAGTCAGGCAAGAGCCCGTTTTGGTTCAGGGCTCCTTCACCGTCAGCCAGTCGTGACAAATTCTGTTAAACAGCCTTTTTACGTGCATGTTTCTGCTCAAGTTTTGTTAGGGTGCTTTCCTTGTGGGCTGGAAATGTCACGTTTTTTTTTAAATTGAAATTGTTAGAGAAATGCCGTGGGTCATTCTTCGGGGGGAGGAGAAAAGATGAGCACGGTTGAAGCGAGAGGAGAAACTCTGGCTCTGCCGTGCCCCAAACCCCCGTTTTCAAGGCAAATCTTTGCGTTAGAAGATGTGGAAATAACCGACGACGGAGAAGGGGGAACAGCGGGTTTCTCTCCGGGCTGGGACGGGGCTCGT
>NW_008824198.1:25906-35960 GCF_000699105.1 Pygoscelis adeliae
CGGTACGTGCTTCCTCCCGCAGCTGTGCAGCCGCGGAGCGCGGGGGTAAGGCGCAGAGGCGCAGGGGATGGCAGCGGGGCCGCCGCTGCTCCCGGCGCCCCGGGAGGAGCGAGGGGCGCCCTGTTTTCCGACAGCGGGGGGCCGAACAGAGCTCGGGTGTCGGCCCCGGGGGGAAATAACGGCCTCCTCCTGCCCCGCCGGACGCCGGGGCGCAGGAAGGGGTAGCGAGTGGGTCCGCAGCAGGGCTCCCAGGTTGGCAGAGTGCCCTGGGGGCAGAGGTGCCCGATGTCCTCCTCCATCCGACACCAGAACGGGTCACGAACCGCGGGCGTTCCCAGGAGCGTACGGGATGGTGAGAGCAGTTGCTACCGTTAGGTCTGGGCTACGTTTGTTTCCAGAAACGTTCCCCGTGTGCTCTGCAGAGCTCTTTCTCTTCCTGGGTTCTTTTCGCGGGTGCGTGCCCTGGTGATTTCTATCATCGTCCTTTTCTGACAGTGCCTCTTTGTGGTTTTTCTCCTCTTTTCAATGCGTCTGTCCGAAGATCTCCTCTCCGACTGACGTCCCCGAGACTCGCCTTCCCCAGCAGGCAGCCGACGCGATGGGGAAGTCCTCGTTCCGACGCCACGTATAAACCCAAGTCTATAAACCCGACTTTCTGGAAGTTATTTGGCTATCACCCTTTTGTTGCTGCCTTCTGAATAACTGTATAATGAGCTTTGTTGTGGAGCGTGGGAGGATTCCTCATGGATACGCAAATTAATGAAGTGCATATATATGTGTACGTAGCGGAGGTTACTTCAAATGTGAATCTGCGTAGTAATGGTCCATTAAGCTGATTTTAAAGATTTTTGCCTTCCAGGTTGTATGCTGTCGCTTTGAAGCGGGGAAGCCGCGTGCTGTGAAAGGGGACCTGGCTCCTCTTCTCCGTGGGCTGCAGACGTCAGCCGTGGTGAGCTCCACGTCGCTGGCAGTGAAGCTCAGCACCGTGTTTCACTTCTTCGTGACCTCGGCTCTTTCTGTCTTTCAAAACCATGTTTTTTCTTGAGAAGTTTAGGCCCACTGAATACTGAAGTTGGTGATAAACTCTTCAAACCCTCCTCCTGGCACGATATTTTTGGGTTTGTTCCTGTTTCTCATTTTACGATGGTTTATTGCTCGGCGCTGAACTGTCAGAATGCCACCAGCGGGGTGTACAAGAACAGTACCGTTACTTTCTATGGCTTTCCTTTACAAAATCAACCTCTCTTGAAGCAGTGGATTCACAACATGGGCCGGGACATGGGAACACCGTCCAAGCATCAGCGACTGTGTTCGAAGCATTTTGAGGACAGTTCTTTTGAAATTGACCCCTTAAAAATTAGAAAAAACAGACGTCTGCTGAAAGAAGCTGTTCCCAAAAAATTCATTTTGGGTGAAGATGGAAACTGGCTCGTTGGCACACCCCGAAGTTTCTGTGGTGGGATAAGTAATAAAACTCGAAAACGAATCCGGAATCCTGAGCACTCGAGGGTAATTAAGATATATGCTATTGTATTTACTTCCCTTAAATTAAAGGAAGATTGGCATGTCAAGCACTTCAAGGCAGCAGCAGTAGGTGAAACACGCTACGCGGCAGTAAAACGTTGCCAGCGACGCAGCGGGTTTCGGTTTTCTCCCTGGTATTGCGGAGCGCGGAGGTGGCACTGGGAGGCCGGCGACAGGGGAAGGGCCAAGCCGCCTCGGTGCTCTTTGTGCTCGACTTCCCATTTTGTGCCTAAACGCTAGGAGGGGGCAAAAAAATCTGCTGTTTGCTGGAAACGCAGTCCCAGGTCATGCGGTGAAACGGGTTCGCCCCCCGCGGACCTGTATTTGTACATGACGGTCCTCACGCTTGGAAAAAATTGCCTTTAGGGTCACCGAGATGATTTCTTGGTGGCACAGTGCCCACGGTGTGGGGGTTTGGGGCCGAGACAAAGGCTTAACTTCCGCTCAGCCTTCTCCCCTGCGTATTTAATTTGGATTGCGATCCCGTCTGGTGACAAATTAATGAAACTCAGTTATTTCTCTTGGCAGCGGATTTGTACGGTCGGGTTTATACGTGGTGCAAGCTGCAAAACACCCGAACCAGTGAGATGCGCATTGGGTTAAAAGGCAAATCAAAGCATATTCGAACACGGTACTCTGTAGATATAAAGTACAGATAGAAAGTATGTACGCAGTACGTACGTATACGTTGCAAAAAATGCAGTATTCGTCTCCCAGCGTTCGTAGGGCTTAATTTTTTGTTTGCGTTAACTTTTATTATTGGGGAAGAACCCTCACAGCCAGATCCGGCGGACTGTGGCGCTGCCTCAGAGCTTACTTAAAATACGCTCTGGAGTATTTTCTGTTTTTCAGCGTAAGGAAGAGCCGAATTCCTTGGTTGGGCTGGGTATCGGTGGTGACCGCACATTTCTTTTACCACTCTAATTTTTGACCCAGTTGTTCTAGAAAGTCGTCGTTTCAGTTGAGTCACATTATTTTTAAGTAATTTCACTCGTTCTGAGTGAAATTACTACGTACAGAAATGCCAGTAGAAGATCTGTATATCAAGTCCTTCGTTAATATGCTGGTTATACGTAACGTGGGCGTTGCTAGAAACAGTTGGCTGGCGACCACTGTTTGAAAAAGAGGGCTTTCAGGGATGTACGACTCTCCGGTGGCGTTGACTATTGAACACTTCGTTTTAGGTCCCTGGGACATGCGATAATGCTGCAGCGCGTGAGGGGAAGGACTTGGGAGATTGGCAGAAAGAACTTTACAAGAAAGTGATAAAGGAGAATTACGAATCTTTAACCACGTTGGGTAAAGGTTAGTTTTCCCTTTCTCGCTGAAGGCTAACAGATCCGTGCTGTTTCTGGCCTGGCTCTCGTCTAACAGTCGCTCCTCAAATCCTTTGGTTTCTAGTGGATTAATCTTTAGATACTTCCGAATCTTTGTGAGAGACGATAAGCTCCACAATCTCCTCTTTAAAGAAGACTGAAGGACAGTCACTTTTCTAACGCCTCCGCGACTGCTGCCTCCCTGCGCTCTGTTGATGTCAGGCGCTCAGTCCGTGCGCGTAGGTGATACCTTGTCCGCATGATGCGGGTAGAATAACGCAGAGTGAAAGGGTCTCCCCTGGTAGAGGGGTTTAGGATCTCTGACGGTGCCCCGGTAACGCACGTGCTAACTGAAACAAGGAATAAAGGAGAGTGGAGAAGGTTTAGATGCACGAGCTCGGGAGCTGCGACGACATATGGTATCGTTAATTCGGTGGACTTGTTAAATGCAGTTAAGTTGTGAGTGTTTTCATCATCCCCAAATCCTGATGGATGTTGGGTTTTGTGATTCGCTAAAGAGTATTGAACTATTTTGATGCAGAAATAGTCAAATGACATGAACGGTGCCCTCAAAAATGAAGAAGTCGTTGGTTAGTTTTAGGTGCCCAACTACACATTTGTTTGAAGTCTTTTTTTTTTTTTTAAATTTGAAGGTGTGAGCTTCCACTGGCTCCTCGGCTTCCAGGTGATTCCTTGGATTAATAGAAGAAGAACCTGCTGTAATTAGGGGCTAGAAGTGCTTTTACTTGTCCTCTGGGCTGGAGGAACAGAAGTGCTGTGAGCCCCGGGAGCCTCGGTTGTCACATACTGTAGTTTGCGCTTTGTGACACTCTTCAGTTCCGTTTAAGAAACGCTGATTTAGCCTAACCTCATTCTGTTCCTACTTCTGCACTTCCAGATTTGAAATTTCATGAAATAATGAGGCAATGTAATTCCACTTTTTTTTTTTTTTTACTTTTTGCGTACCTTCTATTTTTCACAGTAGAAAAGCTGGAGTCTGCAGACAGCTGCCTGCGTTTTTTGTACAGCTCCGATCTGTTAAAAAAGTAGGTGTGCGCTGTGCATTGCGTGAAGAGGGATTAGCTGGGGGGAAATAAGTTCGTGTATCAGAAAGGCAGTTGGGACCGAATCATAACATACAGCACCGGACAGCTGAATTACGCTCTTACGGCTGTAATCAATCTGAGACCTTCCACTTCTGAACACTTAACTTTTCGACCTTTTTGGATAGAATTTCTGGAATATTTTAAAAATCGGAAAACAAATATTGCTCGCCTGCTTCCCAGCCGCCCTCTCTAGATGCCAGAGCAGCTGCATTTGCTGTTACCTGCTCGTTGGACCTTTCCCCGGCGTAAAAGAGACGGGGTTATGCAGGTGTTTGCTGGAAAACAGCATCACAAAGACTTTTCTTACAGTTCTAGGAACAACTAGAAAATTGTTGTTCTTTGAGAAAGCAAAAGGCAGTATTTTTCATGTAAATTAACAGAAATGAGTCGCGTTACAAAAAAAGGCGTAAGTAAACTACAGGGCTCGGAGAGGGAAAGTGAACAGGCTGACAAGAAGCTGTCTTCAGCACTGGTCTTTGTGCAACCTGTCCTTTGTCTACATCAATGCAATTAAAGAAGGTTAGGAGAGATCTTTGTAATAGCGGGAAAAAAACGGAGGGAAATAATCATCATTTCCACATTCTGTTCCTTGTGCAGACCATCCTGTTCCCAAAAGCGATATCCAGGCAAGAGAAGCGCTGCGTGCCGAGGATCAGCGGGATTTTGAGGAAAGGGAGATTCCTGCAAGTCTTGCCGCAGGTGCGTGGTGGTCTGAGACGCGTCGGAAATTAAATCGGCAACACGTTGAAACTGCGCGGGCTTGTAGGATTAGAGGGAGGGGGGATTCTAGTGCATCCCTGCTTTTTTTTTACCCAAAGCTTGTTTTCTTTGTATGGATGTAGCCATGGTGAATCAGGAATTGTTGTTCTTTGGAGATTCATGTCAGATCACGTCACATAAAGGGAACGTTTGGAATCTTTCTGTTCCAGGCTGCGGTGGTACGGTGGTCAGACCCGAGTTGCAGAGTCGCGCAACGAGTTCAGAAAATACAGAACTGTGCGGATCGTTCTCGGGAGGATCCCGAGACCTGACTGGCCAAATTTCGGACAAGGGGGTGACATCTGAGAGTCGTCAGGATTCAGCAGCAGATCGGGCAAATCCAGCGGGAAGCAGAAGAGGTAACAGCTCTCCTGAGGAAGGAGAATCTAGTGAATTCGGAGAGATCCCTTTCTATCAGGAAACCCATGCCGGCGAAAGACTGTATCTGTGTACAGAATGTCAGAAGACTTTTAAACTGAAAATTGGACTTCTAAAACATAAGCAAATCCACACCAAAAAGAATCGGGTATCCTCGTACATATGCACAGACTGTGGTAAGAGCTTTGGTCGCCACGCAGACTTGCTTCGCCACCGGAGAACTCACACGGGGGAGAGGCCTTACAAGTGTACGGAATGTGACAAGAGTTTTATGGAAAAACCGAGACTCACTAATCACTTGCGAACTCACAACGTATACATGTAACCGGTGTGCCAAAAGCTTTCCTGGGATAGATTTTTTTCCGTTCAGTTATCAAAAAATCCCTCTCCGTCCAGAGATGGTGGCTTATAGTCATATATTGATTGTAGGGGAAGCTTTAGGATAAGACAGTTTAATAAGACTGAATCAAGTTCAAGCGTGAAAAGCGTCTGGTTGGCGCCAGCCTAGCAGCCATTGATTGGGAGCTGATTTTAATTAGCAGCTAGATGATTCATATCTGGGAGGAGGAGTGGTACAGAGCAGTGTTGACTGTACCAAAAGCATTATTAAAAAAATCTTCTGGTGCAGCAAACGGCGCACGCTAGAGAATGTCTGCATTAATGCAGAAAAGTGCCGGGAGTTTTTCAGGTACGAGGAGGCTGAGAAAATGTCGCGATCAGAACAGGATTGTCCGCAGAGGTGTAAGCAGGCAATGGAGCTCCTGAAAGCGTAGGTGAAGGTGAATGCTTGGGTTTGATGTAAAAACAGCAACCAAAAATAAAAAAGTGAGTTCGGCGGTTACAGTCGTAGGACAGCAGCGGCAGTGAAAGCACTGTCCCGTGGAAACGACGACCGGAGTCGGTCGCTTCAAATGTCTGTTTACGGGGGGCGAGACGCCCATTTAACTTCCGAGATTCTGAAAAAGAGCACGGGTGTGTTCTTAACGCGCGTGCAAAGCAGAGGTATCACTACAAGCTAGAAAGCAAGCAGCAGCTTCGGCTACAGGGACAAGATCGGCAGGCAGGAGGGGAGTCCTGGAGAGACAGTGTTTGTAGATCACGCGTCTTCTCTCCCCAGGCTGGTGATGATCAGCATTTTTTTTGCTTATTCCAGTTGGGTGCAAGGAGTGAAAAAGTCACCTTGCCGCCAGTTCAAGCAGCTGCTTCACGGTGAGCCCGTGAGTGAAGTCGGGGTCCTCAGCTTCCCGTGAGGAGCAGCAGAGCGAGGAACAGCTGGTGCTGTGGTGGTGTTCGGTAACTTCTGAAGGGGATTGGGGGAATACACTTGGCCCCGAGGGATCCCTGCCCATCCCGAATACGGGAGTAACGTCCAGAAAACTCTTCTTATCGCTGGCTTCTCATTATTTCCTTCTCATAATTGCCCTGGGGACAGCTTTTCTCTTATTCTTCCCCCACGCAGCTTAATGCCTTAGTGGTCACAAGTACGCTGTGTGCTCCTGAATGAGGAGGATTCTTCGGAGCGAGGCGATTCCTTGTGGAGCAAATCCTGTAAAACACCATTCTACCAAAACTGCGGTCCCTTCCGTGAAGCGGTCGAAGAACACCTGGAATAGCGGGGCTGAATCTGGCGTGTGGTCGCACGCCTGCAGCGGTTCGTTCAGGAGCTGCCGAAAGTAAATCCCGGAGGAAAAACCTCGTGTAGGAAGCTCTGCCTCCTTCCCCCGCTTGGAAGCGCAGAGCTAAGGAGCGTCCGACCAGGCAGAGACGGTCGCTTAGATCTGAGACTTTGTATGCACTGAAATACAAATAATCACCTTGTTTAGAGGTTTAAGTGGAGACAGGGATTAAATGGAGTTGGAGACGGAAAGCCACGCTGCCTGCGTGGCTTTCCATCCAAAATGGCGACGGCGTGTAGTGTTTCACTTGCTCAAAATGCTGAGCGAATCTTAAACAACAAAATGGAGCAAAAATGTTGAAGGGGTTCAGTAATAAAACCAGGTGTCTCCCACGTGAGAGGCACCGAAAGATGAGCTCCTCGGGCTGGCGGTGGGCACAGTGAGGGTGAACGGCTAGAGGAGTCGTGGTTGCTGTGAAGCCTACTCCGTGGTCCTGTTTGAAGAGCAGAAGTTCAGATGTGCAGGGGAAATCCCGAGTGGGACCGAATCATAGAATCATAGAATCATAGAATCATTAAAGGTTGGAAGAGACCTCCAAGATCATCGAGTCCAACCATCAACCCAACACCCCCATGCCCACTAAACCATGTCCCTCAGCGCCGCATCTACCCGTCTTTTAAATACTTCCAGGGATGGGGACTCCACCACTTCCCTGGGCAGCCTGTTCCAATGTTTAACTACTCTTTCAGTAATTTTTCCTTACATCCACCCCCAGCCTGTAGCGCTGCATGGGGTTGTTGTGACCCAAGTGCAGGACCCGGCACTTGGCCTTGTTGAATCTCATGCAGAATCTAAATGGCTTGCCTCCTGAGAAATGAGCGACAGAAGAATCGGGAAGAGACGCCGTATCTATGACTTGGTGAAAACTTCTGTGTCGATTTTCTTTCGCCTGTGCGCAGAAGGGCTGTGGTGTGGCAGGTGGATTTCTCCCAACACCCCGACCCTCTCACCTGAAACTCCGAGTACACACGGAGAGAAATGCAGCTTCTTACAGCCTCTCACTGCACCGGCTCGCTGAAGCGTTCTCTGCTTAGGATATAAAAAGCGCAGAGATGTTAGCACAGAGATCCAGCTTCAAAAAAGATGAGTTTTGTTGGTTTTGTTCCTAATACAGACCCTCCTTCCCGTCCCACGGCTGCTGGCAGGAATTTTGCCTTGATTGAGCCTCGGCTTAGCCCAGAACGATTAAACAAATAGTTTATGTGCGAGAGTAGTCGTTCCCTCCACGTGTTGCTGTTGTACTGTTATAAACTTCAGAAATAGTTATTTCTGAAGCTGTATTTAAACATTGTGTTTCCAGGCTCCGTGGAAAAATAACACTAAAACATAAAACACTAAAGACTTATGCCCAGTGCTGCGGGATGTGAAACGCTGCTGAGGCGCGGAGGTTACTCGGGTGGGGCGGTTCTGTTCCTTCTGTATCCAAGGAGGAATTCACTGTAGAGCAAAGCAGCCGGTTTTCAAGACGCCGTTGAGCGGTGTGGTACGGCGCCCTGCCGCCATACCTGAACAACCTGCGCAACGAGGCTAAAAATGTAAATAAGTAGAGTGGCATAAGGTAAGCATCGGGAAGCGCCGGCGGGTAAACAGTTATTCCAGTCCAAAGCTTAGCCTGAGGGACAACAGAGCACGCTTGACTGAAGCGGGGTAAAAATCGGGTAATCCTTCAGCGCGGCATCGGCCGGCGTCGTCGGGGAGGTGCGGGTGGAAGGGAGGTAGAAACTCGCCGCTCCTCGCCCCAGTCTTTTCACAGGAACGCGCATGGGAATTGCGAGATTCTCCGAATTCCTCTCCGGGAAACTGTTTTAAGTCTCTTGTAACAGGGAGAGTAAGAGTTTTTCATAGCCTGAAGCTGGGAATTGGTGTACTCGCCTTGAGAAATAACGTTCGTGCATTGGGAAGGGCAAGTGACGGCATAAACTGTCGGGTTTGGGCAGTCGGAGGGAAAAAAGGCAGATCTTTAGCAAGGTAGACTTTCTTTAAAGAGAATTTCCAACTCAAAAAAAAAAAAGCTTTAGGTCATGTTTAATCTGCAAATGTAAAGCTCGCCCTGCTACGTAACGCTTCGTCAGGAGTAGCGTTGAGAAACACATTTGAGAATAAGACGTTTTTAGTTTTAAGAGCCCGTACGTTCTCTGAACGGTGGAAACGAGGTCGGGATGAGGCATGTGAGGCCCTTCTGCCCGTTCTGTTTTAATTATGCTTCGTGGGTTGCCCCTCCCGCTCTGTTCTCTTCAGTCTGCAAATGAAGAGGTCTGGCATGTCACGATTAATGTTGATAAAAGATTATTTCTTTCTGAAGTTTCTCTGTACTTGTCGCTCTCTCTCCACTTACCCCGTCAGATGAAGGGACTCGTCTCGCGTGTTCGACTGGTGCCTCGTGGCTGCGGGTGCTGCCGTGACGCAAACGAACACAAAGCTACAGAAACTGAGGTCTTGTACGAGCACTTTCTGGGAAGAGATTGTCTTCCCTTCTCGATGTGGCTTTTTAGTAAAAGCGATCCAAAAAAGAACCCCTTTCCCAGAAAGCTCCATCTGCTTTTGTGTGGGTTTGGCCTTATCTTCTTTATTGTTTCTATAATTTCTATCCCATCCCGAGTGGATCCGGGCTGTGCCCACGTGTTGCGTACCCCAGGCGCTTCCCATTGCCCCAGTTTGGAGGCAGAACTGGAAATGGTTTCGCGGAGGGTGCCTGGGAGACATCGAGTGAAACCGGTGAGCGACGGGTTGAGAGCGAAGGGAAGGCGATGGTTCTTCACGCAGCCGTTAGTTAGGCTGGTGACCTCCGTGCAGCGAGATGCTGCTGCTGCCGGCTCTTTGCGCTGGTTCAGAATCGGCTGGATAAATTCCCAGAAGGAAAAAAAAAAATGACAGAAACTCTTAAATACAGAGATGCCACTTCTGGCTCAGGACGTCCCTGAGCTGCAGGGTGGTGGAGAGGCTTCGACATCAGTACTGCACCCCCGCTGTGGTCTTGGGCCCTTCCTAGGCGATGCCTTAGCTGGGACAGGTCCGAGCCCAGCGGGATCTTGGATCGGACCTGCTGCAGCTGGTCCCGTGGCGTTACATCCTCGTGGGATCTTTCGGGTGCCCGTGGAGGGACGTCGGGGAAGAGGACGCGGGGAGCGAGCGGCGGCGCGGCCGGGCTGTGTGGGCGCAGCGTCCGCCTCGAGGCAGCCCCGGGTCCGTGGCAGCAAGTGGGCAGCTCTTGAGCGGTCGTCCCCAAAATGGGCAAAACTCACCCAATCCTGGAGGCGCTCGGGATGCCCCGGCATGGGACGTGGCATCACAGCCC
>NW_008824198.1:36405-37813 GCF_000699105.1 Pygoscelis adeliae
GGGGTCTCCGGTCCGGGTGAGCCATCGTGGGCAGCGCTGCCTGCTGCTGCCTGGCCCTTGATTTAACCTGCAGTTTTACGCAGCGCAGGAGTCAGCCGTAACCTCAAATCTCACTGAAACCATCTGCCAGCGAGAGGCCTCGTGGGAGTAGAGGCTAAAACGAGGGGCTCGCTGCCCCGGGCGTGGGATGCTGGGTGCCGCGGCCCCCCTGCGCCATCCTTCTGCAGGGTCCTGTGCCCTCATAACGGCGGTGGCAGCGGTGGCCTTGCCTGGTGGGTGTACTTAAAACACGGCAGGGGAAACTCAGAGGGGATGCAGGAGACGCAAACCCGCTGCAGGCGGGGAGGGGTTTCAGCAGCCCCCAGGGACCAGCAGCAGTGACGCAGCGGGTCCTTCCTCTCGCCCATCACCGAAAGGGCTTGGTTTTGTACCCTGGTCGCCGAGGGTCACCGATCCTGAACAGCTCAGAGCAGGTTTTATGGAGACACATTTTTTTCGATGACCAAAACCGCTGCCGGCCACAGCGACAGCGTGGGTCCCTGTTGTCTCCCGTACGTCGAGGCGTCAGTTCTGCATGCGTTCATCACCGTGCCTGCTCCCCGCGAGCAAGAACCTGCCGCCTGGAGCTGGTGAGAAGGTGGGAGAGCGGCCGGCCCCTGTCCCCACCCGGCAGGGCCAGCCATGCCCTTCGGCAGGAGCTGGCTCCTTCCCACCCAGAGCTGCTGGGTGCGAGGGGATGGTGGGGAGTGAAAAAAAAAAACCCAGTAAACTGCCGTTACCTGATGGTTTCCCAAAGCAATGGGGCTTACGTGGCTGTGCTGTGTCTGCCTGCTGGTCCCCGCCGCCAAACGCTGTCCCCTGGAGCCCGCCCGGTTCCCTGCAGTCGTGCCGGAGGTGCTGTGTGCCGAGCGCCAGGCGAGGGGGTGCAGACGAATCCCGGCACCTTTGGGACCGGGGTGGAGAGGGCAGTGCTGGACGGGCGGCAGCTCTGTGCGCCCGAGCTGGTTTGTTTTTTTTTTATTTTGCTGAAGACCATCGTTTCCCACCCCCTCCCCTTAATTGCACAGAGAGAACGAGCTCCCCGAAAAGCTGCTTAAGCGGTTCCTTTTGGGGTCCCTGTTCCGCCTTCCTCCAGCTTTGGGAGCTCCCGTGGGGCATCACCAGCTGCCCAACAGCTCACGCCTTGGGCTGAGTCTGTACCCCCGGTCCCAGGGGACTCCCCAGCCCGGAGCAGGAGCCGGAGAGCCCTCATCCTGCCCCGGGCACCGGTGGGTGCCAGCTGTCCCGGCTCGGCCCCGGGGGCCGGGAGGGCGGTGGCTACGGGAACCCCTGGGGTGCTGGGCCACGGGGCAGGGGCGCGGGTGTTTTAAGGGGCTTCAGGTGCCGCAGCTGGGGGGGGCAGCGCTGG
>NW_008824199.1:0-4572 GCF_000699105.1 Pygoscelis adeliae
GTCCAGGGCCCTTACCACAAAGGTGACAATGAAGTCGAAGACATTCCACACATTTTTCCAGTAGCCCCTGAAGCTGACCAGCCAGTTTAGTGCACTATTGATGACAAAAATGCCAGAAATGGCCCAGGGCTGCCTCCATGACAGTGGGGAATGTTGGTCATGTTCATCAGCTCTGGGCGTCACAGGGGACAGCTGCTGAAACTCAGCGGTCAGCAAGACAGACCAGGTTACAGGGTGAGGGCAGGAGAGTGCTGCTCAAAGGAGAAACAAATGGTGAGACGGAAATGCCGGTACTGAATACTGTCCCCCAGTGTCCAGCTGAGCTGCCACACTGGCTGTGATGGGAGGCAGCGCTCCGAGGCTGAGATTTGAGGGCAAAGGCTAGTTGGAGACACGAGGTCCTAGGGAGGATGGGATGGGACACAGCAGGAGGGAAGGCTGCCGCTCTGTGCTGGCTGTGGCCAGGGAAAGTGGCTATCTGAAATTAACCCTTGACTTCAATTTGATCACTAGCGCTGGCTCTCGTGGGCATGTCCTGCAAAACTACCATGCAGAGTGTCCCTTGGCAGCAGCCCTAAGCCTGCTGCCGTGGTGTGTCACAGGATGAGCAAGCCCTCCTACACGCAGAGCGCTCAGCCCAGGCAGATCCTGGAGCAGCAGCGGGGTCAGGCTGCCTCTGTGCAGTGGGGAGGAGAGGCTGTTCATGCTCACCGCTGTTGATCATCAGGATAAGGGTGTTCAGGATGATCAGGAAGAAGATGTTTTTTATGGCACTCTGGCTGAGTTTTGTCAGAGAAAAACGCAGGACACTGATTCATTGCCTGTCAAACTCCACAGGCAGATGCACTCGCAAAGGGGACTCAGAGGTGCACTGTTGACACGCTGCTCCATGGACCTTGGGTTTCAGGACAAGCTTGGTCCTCGTCTCAGTACACTGGCAACAGAGTTCTGCCTTTGATGAGTGACACCTAAAGCACTGGAAAAGCTGCGAAGTGGCCACCATGAAAAGCTGTTGGGGAACAGCTGCCCACCTGAGAAAGAAGTCCCAGGAGAGCTTGGGCCCCAGTGCTTCAGCCCTTCTGCACTAATTCGTTCATACAGTCCCTGCTCATCCCGCCCTGGACAAAGACTGTCCAGGCTGCCGGTACACAGAGCCTGTGTCCTGGCAGAAAGCCAGTCTGATCCACCCCATTCCCAGAGCTCGGCCTCCCCCGTGCCTGGAGGGAGCCTGTGTCCCATGGCCGGTGTTGCTGCTGCTGCTGCGTGGCAGATGCTCCTGCAAGCCTGCTGTCATCAGGCTGCCTGTGGAGGATACAGTGCATGAACCGGGATATCAACAGGAGGAGGAAAGGCCAGCGGCCCTTGCGGACCTCGATGTGGCTGTACAGGTGTTTCTCTGGGGTGATGGGGGTCTTGCTGCAACTGATATTGAAACAGACCAGCTGGTGGTGATCAGTGAGCATCACCTTCCTCTGCTTCCAGGGATCTGCGTAGAGATCAAGCAACTCCTGAGAGACTCTGCCTTCTCCTCTGCCCAGCAGGGATGGGGAGCCGTGCAGCTGGAGGGCACTGAACAAGACCTGGCCGGGCAGCACACTCCAAACAGAAGCAGATGGGTCACTGCAGAATGAAGAGGGAAAAACCCAACTTTGCTGGACAGTTTAAGAGGCTGTGTGTGCCCCAATTCCCTTAGCAGGGTATTGATGCTGAGCTAGCACAAGCAACGACACCCAGCTACGATCAGGCTGGGCTGTGAACGTGCCTTAAATCTAGTCATGTATGGCCACCAGTGGCAGGACCCGGGAGTCCAGGTGCCTCTGTCCCATCCAAGACACTTCTTCCCCAGCTAGCTTGTTCACCCTGCTCTGTGTGCTGGCTCAGCCAAGCCTGTGACTGGCTGCTAAGCTGAGATGTGCAGAAACATTAAAGGGTTTCTTTTCTGCAGTGGTACCAACAGCATGGTACAACAGGATGCAGAACCATGGACTGGGAGAGTATTTTGGAAGTGGACGCTACTGCATCCTGCATACACTCCAGCTCCTGTTTGCCAAATTACTGGATGCAGGAGAATAGCCATGCCGCCTCCTCCTGCTCTAGATGAGACCTGAGCAGAGAATAGGCACAGCTGCAAAAAACCTTCGGGCTGGGCTGACTTACCATCCTGCAGCAACCCAGGCAGAGCTGTGGGAGGGGATGGATTTTATTCTGTCCCTTTCACTCCCACCACAGAGAAGACGTAAAGCTGCTGCTGGCCAAGTGCGGGAGCTGAGCATACCTGAAGGGTCCCAGATGGCTAGATTATTGCCCAAAGCCCTGCTTCTTGAGGAGGAAATGGTGCCTGGGGTGAGGGGGGTCATCTCCGCACCCCCGGAAGCTGTTTGCTGACCACCTGCCCTTCTCCTGCTCGGCCGAGCTCTCGCACAACCTCTCACCGTGTCCTTGGGGCGGGATGCAGAGGCAGGCAGTGGGGTGGAAAGTGCTGCCCACTCACTGCCAGCCCAGCAGACAGGCAGCTGGTTACCAAGGAAATCCATAATGCTGTGCTGGGGCATCGCTTGTCTCAGGTCCCGGAGGCAATCCCTCTGGCAGAAGGTCCAAACCTGCTTGGAGCGAACGGCCTCAGTGAGGGGAAGCAGCTTCCCTGGGGAGCATCCTCTGTCTCTGCCAGCATCCTCTGTGCCCTAAACCAGAGAGGAAAGGTAGCCGGGTGCAGTGTGCCTGTGCCGGACGTGCCCAGTGGAGCCTTAGCCGAGGATCCATGGTTGGGGACACTTCTCGCTGCTGCCATGCGCAGAGGTTCCTGGCCCAGTAACTGGGTCGGGGTGCCTCACAGTCCGGAACAGAGGGAGCTGGGGGACCCCTGCTCCTCCCACCTGATCCAGGCCGGCACGGAAGAACCCAGGCAGGCAGCACTGCCATGGGTGCGGTGCCAGCAATGCTGGTGCTCCCTGCTCCCCCTGGCACGCCCAGGTCTGGCCCAGGCACTGGGGAGCCATGGGGCTGGGCAGAGGCTCAGCTGCGCCCGGGGACTTGATCTGCGGCAGTATTTGTCCGTGCAGCTCTTTCACTTGAACTGGCCAACAAAGGCCGCATCCCGGTGGGCAGCCTCATCTCCCCAGGGTCTTTGTTTTCATGTCAGACAGCGGCTCCCCAAAGCTCCCATGCTGTGTCCCCCACACCCCAGTGCCTGGGTCAGGGTGCTGTGGGTCTGTCAGTCCCCCGATATTCTTGACGTTACACTGCTGAATTCAGACTTGGGAATTCCTGATTCCTCTGGCAGTAACTAGGCAATTCTCAAACCACTAACAAACAAAATCGTGTGCACAGGCTCTGTGCTGTGGTACTGACAGTGCTGCAAGCTCCAGCTTGCGCAGATCTGATGGGCCACCACTGGGCAGCTGCTCCCTTCCACGCTAGCGGCTCAGCTCCCCTGGCTCCTGCTTTGCAGCCCCACTGGAAACGTGGTGGCAGGGCTCTGGTGGGCATCTCCAACGAGAGGTGTCCCAGAGTCCGGGTGTGGGAGTGCAACAATGCTCTTGTGAGGGGGAAGAAGACAGCACGAGCAGTTACGAAGGAGCAGTCTTCCCTCCACAGCCTGTGCTGGTTCATTACCTGTGGGAGCATATTTTGCATCTCTTTCCATTTCTATAACCAACTGGGTCACGCTGCAGGTCCTCTCCCACCCACTGCCCGTGCCCCATCAGCTCCCGTGTCACTGCTGTGCATCCCTGCAGTGCCGTGCACTTGGCACCACTGTCCCCTTGTTTCCTGTCCTTTGTTCCTAGATCACCCTCTGTGTTTCTCAGGACACCACGAGTTCATCGGATATTTCCTCCTTGATTCTTCTTTTCTTCACCTTCCTAAGCTCTTGCGAGCCTGGTCTGGTTTTGGATCCTTTAGTAGCGATTTCTGTAAGGCAAAAAAAACCCCAGGTGATTATTTTGTCTCTGTAAGAGGGAAGGTAAGTTTTTATCAGCCCTGCAGTTTGAAGTTCTATCTCTAGAGTCTTTTCCCATACCCGGGGCTGTTTGGGGAACTGTAATTCCTCCTGTGCTTTTGGAGAAAGCATGTGGTAGCACGGATTTGGAACCGCTGTATGCATCCCCACAAATGAGATCATTAACAGCGGGCAGATTTATGCATCTCCTCGTACGGGAGCAGCACAGGACCGTGGCGCTACCAGGGCATGGTGGCAGTGACGTGGAAGCAGGGTGTGCCTGCTCAGAGCTGGCCGGTGACGCCGAGCCCTTCAGCAGGTATTCCGAAGGGCGAGGAGCGTATTTCTGACGGCGAAGCCAAGCAGCAGCAGTTGCAAATGCGGACTGGCGGGGTTGAGTGGGAAAGACCCGATCCCGGGTTTGGCCAGGAGCACCCACGTGCTCGAAGCCAGGGGAACGCCGGCCTCCCCCGCAACGGAGGAGCGGTGCTCCTGCGGGAGGCTGCGGGTCGGCGTACACGGGTGGGTGTGCGAGCGGAGCGGCGGCACGTCCCTGCAGCCCTCGCCGGCGGGCGCGCCGGGTGCTGCTCTGCTGCCAGCCGGCCCGTGCGGTGCTCCGGCCCGAAACAGGGCCC
>NW_008824199.1:5887-18074 GCF_000699105.1 Pygoscelis adeliae
CCGTCCTCCCAGGTGCGGGCCTTGCAAGCGGCTGGCGCCGGAGTACGAGTCGGCAGCGACCAGGCTGAAAGGGATCGTGCCGCTCGTGAAGGTGAGGACTTGCTGCACCAGCTCTTCCCGGGGGCGGTGCTGTCCCGGGGGTGGTCAAATAAAAGCTTTGCTGTTGCAGTCGGCTAACAACGCCTGCCGGTGTGCGCACCGGGCCTTTTCAAGGCTCTTTAGATCTCTGACGGGCTTCGTCTCTTTGAAGATTTAGACGCCAGGGAACGATCTGGAAGCTGAACCCTGCGAGGGCTGCTGCCACTCAGATGGTGTGCAGAGCATGAAATGGGTGTGTACTAGTGCGTGAAAGAGGGCAGGAAGAAGCCTTCTTTGAGCGGTGTAATCTAGTCTGAGAACTAGCGTAGTGCTGTACTTCATGGTATTGTCCCTTGGCTCCAGTAAGGGTTGCTGTCCAAGAGCTTTCTTTTCCACCAGAAAACTTGTATGGTTTTCTCAAATCAGGGTCTTCCTTTCTGGGAAGTGGCATGGACTCTTGACACCATGGCCTCCTTGTCAGTTGAGGTCAGCCTGTTTTCTTCAGGCGTTGTAGGAACTTTAGGACTGATAAGGTGCTGGGAACAGTTGGTTCCTGTTAAGCCTGTCACTGATTACAAGAATTTACTCTTTCTAGTATTTTTCTGTGTGTAGTCTGGCCAAAATCACGACTACTTAACCTTTCCATTGTTTTCTCAAATATTTTTCTGGGCCTGTCATTACACCCATGCTACCTCCTTCCCCAGTCTTGACCCTCCAGCTTTTGGTCTTGTAGATGCTTTGTGGATCCTTACACTTTTTGTGGAAGTAATCCAGCCTTGGTTAAAGACACCGGAGAGCGTTCAGACCCTCTAGACTTTATATGTGATAATGAGGGCAACGGCAAAGCCGCTTTCTTTCGTGTGTACAGGTGGCTAGGTCACTGAGTAGCGATGTTCCTCTTCCTTTAGGTTGACTGTACAGCAAACTCAAACACCTGTAATAAGTATGGAGTCAGTGGATATCCTACCTTAAAGATTTTTCGAGATGGAGAAGAGTCGGGAACCTATGATGGGCCCAGGACAGCAGGTAAGAGCTCGTCGGCAAGCATCTGGCTTGCCGAAATGGTGCTGGAAGGCAGACCCATGTATAATAGTCTTGTGTCAGGGATGTCACATGTGTTGAGGGATACAAAGAAGGTTCCCACCTACACACGCACACGCGCGCCCCCCTTGCCCTTTCCAGAACTCTTTGTGCTGGCAGAGCCCTGGATGTTTAGTATCCCTTAAAGCTCTTTTTTAAAGGTGAAGGTTTCCACATTATCTTTAACTCCTAGTACCCTTGATGTGCGGTATCTGGAAAATGCTAGAAAGTTCCTATGCGAAGTTGGTAATAGCGCTCTTTCAATTCACGTCATATTTATTGTATGGGAGAGGTGTATGGATTCTGCAGAAACAACTCTTGTTTTAGGAAGCTTGAAAAATGTCTTGTGGAACATTGCACTGATCCCTTTAATCACTTAACTTTTTTTTTAAGATGGGATTGTCAGTCATCTCAAGAAACAGGCGGGACCTGCTTCAGTGGCTCTCAATTCTGTGGCTGATTTTGAGAAATTCATTGGTGATAAAGATGCTTCTGTAGTGGGTAAGTAGATGCAGTGCGGCGCTGAAATGAGTGGACGCTTACCTTTGGGAGATGTCTTGGGAAATATACTGTGAAAGGTTAAGAGGCAGTATCACAAGCTGTAGCAAGAGAAATTTCAGATGGACATGAGCAAAAAAGTTTTTCACAATGAGAACGATAAAGCAGTGGAACGTGTGCCCAGAGGGATTTCGAAACGTTCGGTCTGGGAGATTTTCAAAACTTAGTTGGACAAAGTTCCGATCAATCTGATCTGACTTTGAAGCTGGTCCTGCTTTGAGCAGGAGGTTGGACTCGATGACCTCTGGGATTCCTTCCAACCTTCCCCCCCCCCCTTTTTTTTTCCTTTTTCCTGTGATTCTTTGACTGTCTGTCAGACCTCCTGTCACCATAGTGTGTATTTTTTAAAGTTGGTTGCTCTTTTGGCTGGCTGACAACAGGTATCTTTGGACTGCTAGAAAGTACGTTCGGGTGCTGTCTCGTGACACTGGTAGGCTGTCAACATCGTATGATTTGATCATGGTTTACAAGTGGTAATAGCAGCTTTCCTTTGTGCAGATCGGGTGCCATCTTACAAGCGTAACTGGACGAGTATTGATCAGCATTCCCAAACTTATTTGTATTAAGTATCATTGGCAGTTGTTATCACTCGTAGTGTCACATGGTTACAAATGGGTATCTTAGTGCTCAGAGGACAACTGCCTTTTGGCTGAATGACTAAGCTGGGCAGACTCTTGAGCAACTTGAGCAACTGCTGGTGGAAGGGAGGGAATGGAGAAAGGTTCCAGTAAAAATGGGAGAGAAGCTGTCAAAGATGAAGGCCAGAACATGCATTGGAGGACTTAATTCAGAAGTGATCTTTCAGTGCATTGTAGAGATAAAATGATGAGGGCTGCACAGTGACTGCTGCTGAGTTGGTTTGGGGTCACCATCTGTCTTTCTGCTGCAGGCTTCTTTGGAGATGCATCTGGTGATGCTTATTCAGAATTCATGAAAGCCGCCAACAACCTCAGAGATAACTACCGTTTTGCACATACCAGTGAGGACCAGTTGGTGCAGAAGTATGAGGAAGATGGAGAGTAAGTTGTTTAACACAAGGATTTCTTGTTATTGAGGCATCTGGAACAAATTCATGGATTCCAGTTGTTAACTGGATTCACTTTCTGAACACAGCTTAAGGTCTTGTTTCTTCCCCAACTGCCAGTGGCATATCTCTTTTATCTCTTTGGAATTGAGATGGAAAGGTACAAAAGGTTGCAGGCTCTGGAGGGTTAGTGTCTGCCTCCAGATGGAAAGTGTCTCAACAGAGGTGTTTTGCTTCCCCATTGCTTGTTATGGTGGGTTATTTTGTTTCTCATTGTGGCCTGTCTGAACAGCAGAGAAGGGTCTGACAGGTAGATTAATACAGTAGTGCCACCAAGAAACTAGACGGTCTTGTTGAAGCTATGAACAGTGAATGGGGGTGGTCACTGGAGGTTGGGTTCTTGCCTCATCTAGCTGCCATCCTTGGAAACCCAGGGATACTTTAAACTAATTCATGATACCTGCTTCCCCTCAGGGGTATAGTCTTATTCCGTCCTCCACGCCTGACGAACAAGTTTGAGGACGGCTCTGTCAAGTACACAGAAGACAAAATCACCAGTGGAAAGATCAAGAAATTTATCCAGGAGAACATGTGAGTTCCTTAGTTCTTATTGATTACTGGCATTTAATGTTCTTGGGTGGGAAACAAGAGTGTGCTGCATCAAGCCCATTCCTGGGAGGTGATGGGTTCTGGGCAGTGAAACTGAAGCTGCTAACATCTGTCTCATTGATAGCTTTGGCATCTGTCCACACATGACTGAAGACAACAAAGACTTGATCCAGGGGAAGGACTTGTTGGTGGCATACTATGATGTGGACTATGAGAAGAATGCAAAGGGCTCCAACTACTGGCGCAACAGGTACACAGCGGCAGGGGGTTAATCGGCTTCTCTCACTTGTTCCCTGCATCGGTGCTGTTCCATAGCTCAGTTGACAAAGTTTCTCCTATTCGTATGTGAATTCTTCTCTCCCAGAAAGCTTCCAGCTGAGTTTCTAATCGGAACTATTGGGGTGACTGCTGCCTGCAGAGCCCAAGGCGTGCAATGTGTATCCTTTGAAACCCCACCTGCTTGCTTTTGGATCCCTAATCCTTAGACCTTAAGCATTAATTTCTTTACTGGTGTTGTGTGGGATTCTGTCCTTTCCCCAGTGCCCGAGACCCTGGTGGTCACGCTGCTGGGTGGAGGCCGAATGCGCACAACATTTGCACAGGCCTCATTCACAACAGACACAGCTTACTCCTCTGCTTCTCAACACCATTTCTGTAGGACTTGCCTGTGCAAAACACATCATGCCGTTGAATTCCTTGTCCGGTGTGCACTTCAACTTGAAGGGTGTTACGTCATATGGAAGATAATGTTCCAAGGAATCATGCTTTGTGTTTTGTGGTTTGTTTTTTTTTTCCCCTCAGAGTTATGATGATTGCAAAGAAGTTCTTAGATGCTGGCCACAAACTGTCTTTTGCTGTTGCTAGTCGGAAAAGCTTTGGCCATGAGCTTTCAGAGTTTGGTCTAGACAGCAGCGTGGGTGAGGCTCCGGTTGTTGCCATCAGAACCGCTAAAGGAGATAAATACGTCATGCAGGAAGAATTCTCGTAAGTTTTTGAACTTAGCAGTGTTGCCTCTCACTTGATGGACCTTGGTCTGGGGGTCTCTGACCAAATCATACTTTGTTAGCTTGGAGGAAACAGGAAAGCTGGATGTTCCAGTTGGAAGAAATATTTGCTGGGTCAAATGGCTCCTACTCATGTGTTTTCCTGCCCCTTAGAGAGCTTGCAGCCCTTCCTGTTATACAAAGGTAGATAATCTAATTCAAGATATTTAAGTGTCTGGTTATGAACTAAGATGCATTAAAGGGCACAGGAAATAGTGGTACCTTTCTTCTTGAAAAAGAAACTTAAGAGTGCTGGAAGGCCTAAAATTCAGCCTCCTGTCAAAACTCTTGGGGGCATCTTTGCACTTGTTCTGGGGTCTTCTAAGCCAACCGCAGACTGGTGCTCTGGGAGATGCAGGTGGCATCTGTTCTGTGGGTGGAAGGAGCTTAAATCAGCCTTGAAAGTTTTCCCCTCTCATCCTATATGTATGATGATAGCTCTAAAATGTCACTTCACTTTCAGCCGTGATGGAAAGGCTCTGGAGAGATTCCTGCAAGATTACTTTGATGGAAACTTGAAAAAGTATCTGAAATCGGAGCCTGTCCCTGAAAGCAATGATGGCCCTGTGAAGGTGAGTGCTGTATCAAGTGTAGCAGCAGCTCCTACCAGTGGATGAAGAAACGCTGTTCAGCAGCAGCTTCTAGTCATATGTCAGTGTCCCATGCTGCGAGTGCTGCGTTGTGGCATCTTGAGAAGCCTCTGCTGTGATAGGTGGAAGAACTCACTCCCTTGTTGTATTGCAGTTTTCTGAGCCAAGGGAGAAATGCAGCTTGCGGGTTTGATTCCATTTTGTTCTCTCGGCATAGTAACTGCTCCTTGAGCACACGAGTGATGTGCTCTACAGGTGCAGATCATCCAGATTTACAGGGATTATGCGAAGGCCTGCTGTCTTGGCTTGTGCTCCTTCACAGCACGGCTTTCAAGTTGGTCGTGACTGCACTATTTCTAAGGAGTTACGTGTTCATCTCATCACTGGGGAGGGTGGTATAACTCCTGTCTTTCATCCCTCCCAGTAAATTCTGCCCTGAATGAAAGCGTTCCATGGCCTGGCTTTATGAAGAGGGTCTTATAAGGGAGTGGAAGTCACTGCTTGTTTGTGTGTGGATGGGGCTGGCCTCAGCCAGTCATCAGATGCAAACCTCACTTGCAGGTAGTGCTGGTACCCTATGACAGGTTTTTACCTGCAAGTTGAAGATGTTATAGCTTGGTGAAGAGTTGTGTGTTTGGTCATTTTGCTGCTTGCTGTGTGGGTGCAGCGTGACTCTTGCTGCTTACTGTGGGAGGGCCAGGCTTTCTTGGGCAGAGTGTGTGGAGCATGTCATGTTACAGCCTCGCTCTTGACTGGGAAGAAACTAACTTGTATGATCAAACATTATCAGGTGGTGGTTGCTGAGAACTTTGATGAAATTGTTAATGCAGAAGGCAAAGATGTCCTGATAGAGTTTTATGCACCCTGGTGTGGCCATTGCAAGAATCTGGAGCCCAAATACAAAGAATTGGGGGAGAAGGTAGGTCTGGGACTCTGTTGCAAACATAAACTAGAATTTTGCAGCACTAAACAATCCTGCAGGTTCTGTCTGTCTAGCCTTTGTGGTAACGGGCCATAATTGTGCCTTCCTGAGGACTATGAGTTTTGGCAACTCCTGTGAATGCAGAAGTACATTAGCAGGATCCGGAGTGTGGTAGCAACCACACTACTAGGTTTAGCCTGTGCCCTTTGCTGTGGCACGTATTCCCTCAACTGGCAGAGTTCCATTTTTGTGTCTTTTCCCTCTGCATGATTATAGTCTCCCGTCTGGTGAAGGATAACAGTCCTGCACACTTTGACGAGTGGAGTAAATAAATCTGTTCTCCCAGGTCTGACCAGCCTTTTGCTATTTGGCCATCAGGCACCCCTCCTTCCCGAGCACTGCATATCCTCACAGCTCTCTTCTAGGGCTGAAGGTAAGCAGTTGCTCTGGGGTAAGCATTCTCCAGAAGTTACACCAGACCAATTCAGCAGGTACTGCTGGGAGGTGTGTGCTGCGTACAGCTGACCAAGGAGGGACTTTGTTTCCCGTGCCCCTGTTGAGGCAGAAGAAAACAGCTCAGAAGAAACTTGCTCACCTTTTAGCATACCGTGTGCACTGTCCTCTGACATCGCTATCTTAGATTATGTTGATTGGCGAGTTCCTGGTATTAACTACTATGGGCTAGTTATTAATAAGCTCTTTCTACCAACAGCTCAGTAAAGACCCCAATATCATCATTGCCAAAATGGATGCTACAGCCAATGATGTGCCTTCTCCATATGAAGTCAGAGGGTAGGTCTTAACTGTTGTTACACCACCGTGTCAGTGGATGAGTTCAGGCTTCTGTCTCTGACCAGCAACCACAACAGAAGAGCAGAAAGAGTCTCCCAGGGAGGGTGGGTGGGGGCAATTGGCATGCAATTGCTAGGCATTTGCTTAGAGTGATGAAATCAAGAGTGAAAACAAAGGGCGTTTGTCTACCTTGCTTCTCTGGGATTCTGGTGTCCTAGCTATGCCTAGAGGCCTGTCTTGCTGAACCCCTTCCTCTGCATTTGAATCTGCTGTGATTCTGTTCTTGGCAGTGTGAAAACAGTGCTGGGCTCACTTTTCTGAAAACAGTTTAGCTAGCAAACTTGGACATAGTTGAGCTCAGCCAACTCTGCAGACATGGCCAGGCTTTTGGAGGCCACACCTGCTGGCTTAAGAGCTGCTGAAGCTGTTACCACGTTAAACCAGAGGAATGCAGGATGCGAGTCCCTTCGGTGAGGGCTAGCCTGCTGGTCTGAAAGAAAACAGAGCACCTTAGGAGCTCAGATGTCTTTTCTCTCTCCCCAGCTTCCCCACCATCTATTTTGCTCCAGCTGGCAAGAAGCAGAGTCCAAAGAAGTATGAGGTGAGTCTTTTGCTGCTCTTGCTGCTTTGTAAAGAAAGGAAGTAGCATCCAGGTGTACAAATAATGCCGAGCCTCTCTGGAGTTGCGGGTGGCACTCCGTCCCATTAGTTACCCTGGGAACGCACCCGGTGGCACCTGCTGGGAATGTTCTGCTGCATGCTGCAGACCCACCAGGGAGAGCTCTGCTTGCAGTCCCTTTGGTCTCCTGCCTGGCACCTGAAGTCCCCCTCCAGCGAAGGGGAATCCCACAGGGAGTACAGGCACTGCCTTATTGTCTTGTGCTTTCTCCAGGGTGGCAGAGAAGTGAGTGACTTCATTAGCTACTTGAAGCGGGAGGCAACCAACACTCCCGTGCTGCAGGAGGAAGATAAAACCAAGAAATCCAAGAAGAAGGTGAAGGAGGATTTGTAAAGTACCCACTCGCCATCTTGTCAGGATGAGCTCTGTGTGAATTGGGGAAGCACTGGGCAGACTGGGGCCAGTTTTGGGTTGTGAAGAGCCAGTGACCATGTGGGCTGAGGGAACCCAGCTGCTGTGTCTAGTTCTGTTTAATTTCCTGCCGTCTATTAGCTGCACTGTTTTGGGGCTCCCCAGACTGGTTTGTTTTGTGGTTTGGGAGGGGGTGGGGGGTAGGGTTATTTTCTAATTTTTTTTGTACATTTGGAGAAGTGAAACAATAAAATGACCCCCTTAAGACCAAGTGTCCCTGTCCTATGGAGACCTGTCAAACCTAACACCAGGATCCTGCTCTTCATAGGCAGTGACTTCCTACTGTGAGCCTAGTGTCCTTCAGCGAGCCTTTAGAAGTCTGTTTCTAGATATTAAGCTCAGCCTTTAGTCTGTTCTTCTTCCTCAGCGAATGAGAGTCCTTCCAGAACGTAGTAGCAGCAACTGTCCCAATGTGCTGTGCTTCAGGTGCTATATTTATGCAGATTTTGGGCTTAGGGACTCTGGTCACAAATGCTTTTGCTGTCTGCATACTGCCCGATAGGGTAGTAGTGCTGCCTCAGCGAGTTTAGAGGTACGTAGTACTTAATGTGACTGTTGGAGCTAGACAAGTGCAGGCATACAGAGCAGTCTGGCACAGGGCTTGCTCAGCAGCATACAAGCAAGCAGCAATAAATTAGCTTTTAAGCTGGTGCAGAAGTAGTCAAGTGTAGGGGAGGACTGCTACTAACTACATACTCTACCCAAACACAGGTAGGGCCAGTGCTGAGGGTGCTTCTCACAGCTAGTAGGCTTGTCTGTGGCTTGTGTGTGGTTAGGACAGTTAAGACCAGTTAATTGTAAGATCATTACTTTTCTTGGTAGAAAGCAGGCTAGTAGCTGTGGCTTTCTCTTGAGGAGGCAGAGGAATAGGATCCTACACTGCAGTCAGATGGTGTGGGCTGTGACTGACCATCTCGGGGTACAGGCAGCCCTACCCTCTTTTGGCCCAGAATGTGCTGACTAGGAAGGTCAGGAGTGAGACAGTAGGTGAAAAGAGATGGGCTGTTGCCCTGGCTCTCCGAGTTTCTGAGGCTGCATGTGCGTTGAAGTGAGGATCAGCAGACTCGAGGCACTGCTGTGTTGCAGCAGTTACCATGGTGAGAGCCAGTGCTTGCTTTCTCTGTGGATTCCTCCCCCGCGTCTCCAAAGACTGTGTACCAATTATTTATTGCTGATGGAATTCTCCAGGTACAGTAGATCATACGACGCTTAGCACATGGTTCTCCGTCTACAGCAGCTATGCAGTACAAGAATTTCTTCCCCAGCTACATCAGTATCTTAAACCACATCTACCTTCTGTACTCGCTGCTGGCTATCGGGTGCTCTGTCTCCCAGAACAGACATCAAGGCACCTTGGGAGTGGCGGGAGTGTGTGTGTGACATTGAGTGGTCCTTGCACCTCAGGCTGGCAGGACCCCTGCAGCTGGCTGCAGACGCTAGTGCAAGGAACGGGAGTACAACAGGCCTTACTTCTGACTGCTGACAGCTACCTTCTGTAAAACCAAACTGGAGCACCGCTTCCCTAATGGACAGGGTACTGCCCTGCATCAGGCAAGGGAGAGACAGGGGAAGCTTTTCCGATCCTCGCTTGCTCCCTAGTCTGTGACTTCAGACGTGGTGGCAGCTGGGCACTAAGCACACGTTAAGTTGTTCAGTGGGTTTGGCCCAGAGCCCTTCTCTTGGCAAGCGCCGGTGCCCGTGCCTGGACCAGTAGGAGTGAAGTAAGCACAGGCTTGGTCAAAGCAGTGAAGCTTTCTGGCAAGAGGGACAAAGGATGTGAGAAAGGGTGTTGTGCTGGGGAGTGCTGGTGGCTGCCCAGGTATCCCTTACTGTGTGCTGCAATTAAACTGAAGCTAATGAGGCTTCAGTTGAGGAGAAGCAGACATCTGAGGAAGGATGCACTGATGGCAGCAGGACATGCCTGAACCTCGTCCTTAATCTAACGCACCCTCAGGGATCTGCTTCTTCCACCACTTCAGGGACAGGTCCTGATAAGCAAGAAAAAACGAATTGCAGCAGTGGTTTGCCTAGCAGCTCCCACCTCCTTCAAACTGCAGAATCAGGCTTTTGATGTGAGACAGCTTCTGGTGGAGGTATTCACAGCGATTCTTCTCCTGCTGGTAGGTAGGATAAGTCTGAAGGGAAAAAAATAAAATGTATATGGATCAGCTCTGGGAGGGAAGCCAGTCCCTGCCCTGCATCTAGCCTCACCTTTTTGAAGTGGCTGTACTCATGCAAAATTGTAGCTTCAAGTGCCTGAAATCCCAAAGAAGTGGGTGAGCAGAACCGGAGCATGGCTGTATCGTGCCATCATGCCCCAGGGCTCCTACTTGCCTTGCGTTCTTCCGTTCCTTGTTTCAATGTCTTCATTTTGGCTCCCAGTTCAATGAATTTCTGGCTCACGTTACCAATGCGAGCGTGCAGATAGCGGTACTCCGTGTAGTCTGCACTAAATGCTGCCTCGTAAGCTCTGCACTGCTCCGCTGAGCCGATGGTATGGTATTTCCTGCTGCAACCAGGAGAAGCTTGTTCTCCCTGGGCCTGCAAGACCTCTACAGCAGAGCAGAGCCCTTGCTCTTGGTGGGGTGGGGGGCTGGCAGTGCTGTGTCATCTTGCTGAGGCCCTTGGCTTGAGGGGCAGCGAGCATGCAGGGCTATGACTCGGCTGTGCCTGGCTTGCAGCCCTTTCTGCTGTTGCTGTTGGAGGTGAGGCAGGTAGCTCGTCTCAGCCTGCCTGATGCTGTGGGGCTGGGCCAAATTACACTAAGCGACCGGGAGCCCCGTGGCAGCAAGTGCCAAGCTCTCTTACCGCAAGTAATCCGGGATCTCTGCTAAGGAGGAGCTGTGAGCCTGGGACCCGGCATCTGGCAAGGAGCAGAAGATCACAAGGTTTAAAGCTCTTCTAGAGCACCTCTCCTCCGCCTTGGCCAGAACCTGTCCTGCCCCTAGGCTCGCTGGAGGGCCCCTTCCCCGATGCCAAGCTTGCAGTTGCACGGCTCTGGTGGGCATAGAGCCCCTGGCCCACCGGGGAGATCCCAGGGGCCTTTCAGGGGTCCAGTGTGCAGGGCACAGGGTCTGCAGTGCTGGGCCACGAAGCTGCAGCAGAGACAGCCCCAGGCCACGAGGCTGGGCAGTTCACCCAGGTTCACACTGTCCCCGTGTTTGCCTCGGCCGCTGTGTCAAAGCCTCTATGCTTGCCCGGAGTCCTGTTTAGGGCCACCCACCTCCTCCCAGGGCACCCCAGGGTCTGGTCCAGTTTCTGCTGCATGAGCTGGCAGGGCTGTGCACCCCGGGGCTGTGTCCCTGGCCCCCCTCCCCAGGCAGCCCCTCACCTCTGGGGGCAGAGAGGTGCTGCTCTGGGAGCTGGGCACTCTCCTCCCAGTCATCACCTGCCTCGTCCTCACTCTTCGGGTTCTCCAGCTCCCCAGCATGGCTGCTGAGGGGCAAAGGCCCAGCTTGCTGCTGGCCCTGCGCTCCTGGGTGCCCCATGCTGAGTGTCTGTGGGCAGCTCCGGTGCCACTCTTGCAAGCCAGGGCCGGACGCTGGAGCCCGGGACCTCTTGCTGGCTCTTGGATCTGAGAAATCCAGCAGTGCCAGGCGCTTCTGAAAGACAAACTCGCTCTGCCGCAGGCCTGTCCTGGACCCCAGTGCCGGGACCTGGTGCTGCAGGGTCCCCCACCGGCTTCAGCCTGTGCAGCCCAGGGCTGCTGCATCCCTTGATTCGTGTCAGCGCTCAGGCGTGCCCTGTCCTCTGGGCTATGCTGGGGGGTCACAGCAGGGCCAGCCCTCCCCACTGCTGTACTGTGCCCAGGGGTGGATAGGACACAAGGCAGGGGCAGAGTCCAGAGCCCCAGAGCAGTCGGGCTGGGGGGTTAGGGGGGGCTTTGCTGGGAAGGAGATGCAGAAAGGAAGAAGCCTGGTGCCTTTGGGAAGCAGCTATACTGAACCAGGCTCCCCACACACACACAGGAGCTTTCTGCTGCTGGAGCCCATGAGCACTTACCACCCCCAGAAGGTTTCTGCCGGTGGCCTGAGAGGAGCCGTGCTCCGGAGGCTGCTGCAGAGGCACCAGGAAGGATGGGGCCGAGGATCTGCAGTCCTGGCTCCTGGGGCACGAGACAGCGGAGACCAGAGACCAAGGCTGGAGAAAGTGTCTCCAAACACCAAGTGCCCGGGCAGCAGAGGGGAGGGTCCCATCTTGCCCAAAGGGTGCCAGGTACTCATGAGTGAATGCAGCATGCCCATGGCCAGACCCCAGCAGTGATTGATCTGGGGGTGCTGCTTGAGCACCCCCAGACCCCGCTGCTCTCACTGCTGCTTGTCCCAGGGCGCCCACTCTACCTGTGCTGCGGCAGGGCAGGCTGCGGCTGCTCCCGGACCGCGTGCCCTGGCCAGGCCCCCC
>NW_008824199.1:18626-19569 GCF_000699105.1 Pygoscelis adeliae
CCCAGCTGGTCCGGGAGGAGGTAGCGCTGTTGTCCCAGGGGAACAGCAGGGCCCCCGCAGCCCTCAAACCCCAGCCTGGCAGGGAGCAGAGGCTCAACAGCCACTGTCACCTGGACCAGTGCCACCTATGGCTCCCCACTAACCATAGCCAAGCACAGCCGGATCAGGCTCAACAACTGCTCTGCTGCAGGGCTCCTTTGCCGGGGACACACGCTCCCGCAGCCGTGGGCAGATGCTCTCCCGGGCACAGACTGTGATTTTCTCCTGGATGCTGCCCAGGCTGTCCAGCCAGCTATGACCTAGCCTGGGAGAAGACACCACCTTCTGCCAGCCAAGCCCAGCCCGCTCCCCCTGGCCCCATGCAATGCCCAGAGAAGGCCCTGCACGGTGGGCACCCCGAGCAAGCCGGGGAGAAGGGAGTCTGTCCCCAGACTGTCTCCAAAGGCCCTGTCTCCAGGGCTGCCGCTGCCCTAGCACTCTGGATGCCCCTACAGGGACCGGGGGCTCAGGATGCCGTGAGCTCGGGGAGGGCGTCGGGGACTTCTAGACCCCGAAAGCACCAGGCTGCTCAGCCGGGGCCATCAGGGACCAGGAGGAGACCGGGAGCAAACCCGTCTGGCGAAACCAGCGCCCCGGGGCAGCGCTCCCACCCGTCCGTGCCCACGGCGCTGCAGGAGCTCGTGCTTGCGATGGGGCCGCAGGGCCCGGCGCTGAATCAGGCTTTGAACAGAAGCCCTGGGGCTGGCTGTTGTAGGGACATGGACCTGGCAGGCAGAGCCCTTTCCCAGCGGGCTGGTCACAGCGACCTTCTCAGGAGCTGTGACGCCTTTGCCTGTGGACACATCAGTACAGAACAGGGTCAGCCCCTGGGGAGAATCACACCAGGTTCTGCTTTCCTCCCCCAACAGTCCCAGCATATAGCCACCCCCACGCCCCCGTGCCC
>NW_008824199.1:26373-27129 GCF_000699105.1 Pygoscelis adeliae
CAGAGGGAGGTGAAGGCTAAATGTCCTGGGGAGGACAGCGTTGCTGGAAGCCCAGAGGAATGAAACCAGGCAAGGATTGTGCTGGAGAGGGACAGATTGTAGTGAGGGCGGGAAGGAGGGTTCAGGGCTGGTCGTAGGGAGGTGATGCAGGTCTGGGGCTGGGGAGATGGCGGCTGGGCCTGCGCACGGACTGAGCTGCTCCGCAGCACCTCTGTGGGCACAGTCGGAGCAGGGGATTGTCTGTGGAGAGGATGTGAAGCTGCAGCCAGCCCACCTCCTGCGCTAGGTCTAGCAGCAGCCTGGAGCTGCCCTCGGAGGGATGCTGAGGTCCAGTCCAGCGCTGTGGTCTTTGCTCTGGCCCACCATCCTCTTCACTTCCCTGCAGGGCTAGGAGCAGCAGCGTCAGCTGGTCCCACTGCCCTGGCAGGATGGAGCCCAGCAGCTGCCGTGGGCCCTGTGCAGCTCAGAGCTGGGTGCCATGGCAGGCAGGGCTCCTCACCGGGCGAGGTGCAGCACAGCCTCCACCACGTTGGTGCCATCCTTGGCGCTGGTCTCGCAGAACAGGGAGTTGTGGGCCTGGGGGGAGCAGTGGGTGTCAGTGGGGTCCCTGCTGCCCCTGGGGCCCCCAGAGGCGCCTGCTCACCATGGCCAGCTGCTGCCCATGGGCTGTGTGGACCCCCGCTGCCTCTGGCAGGCCGGGCCGCAGGTCCATCTTGTTCCCCACCAGCATGAGCGGCAGTGGCCTCTCGGTGGCCC
>NW_008824199.1:27296-28934 GCF_000699105.1 Pygoscelis adeliae
CTCCTCCGGGAGCCGCAGAGCTCTGCTGCATGCACTGGCTGCCTCCCATCATGCCTGTGCCATGCCCGGGAGCAGAGTGCGGTTCCAGACCTGGCACAAACACCAGCACAAGAGGCTGGGGGGAAGCACTCCAGCTGCTCCCAGGGGCTGGCCCCACACCTTGCTTAGCAAGCACCCTGGCTCACTCCTGTCTTGTTCCTGCTCCCCCAGGACTGTCTGGGGCACAGCCCAGCCCTCCATGAGGAAGCCTCAAGGCTCCTGCCCCTCTCCGTGGGGGCTGGGCACCTGTCAGACCCTTCCCCTACCCTGATGTCCTCAATCCACTGGCGGATGCTGAGGAAGCTGCTCTGGGAGCTGATGTCGTAGAGGAGCAGCACACCGTGGGCTTTGCGGAAGTAGGACTGGGCGATGCTCCGGTACCTGGGACCGGGGATGTCACTGCTGTGGGGTTGGGCCAGGCCTGCTGGGCCAGGCCTGCCACCCCAGGGCTGCCTTGCTGCTGGTGCAGTGACTGCCAGCCTGTGGGGCTGCTGCCGGAGCAGGACCTGGCCCTGGCTGGCCCTGCATGGCAGAAGAAGCCCCAGCCCCCTCACCTCTCCTGCCCGGCTGTGTCCCAGATCTGTAATGTGGTTTGCTCTCCATCCACCAGTAGCTGCTTTATCTGGAAGTCCACCCCTGCCGGGAGGGACAGTCAAGTGTTGCTCCTGTGCCTCTGCCCTGCCCTGGGTACCTGGGGTGCGGGGAGGGGGGAGGGTACCAAGCGTTCCGGAGATGTCTCCTCGTGCAGAGATGCAGCAGGAAGCTGGACTTCCCTGTGCCTGTGTCCCCTGCCAGCACCAGCCGGTACACGGGGCAGGGGGGCATGGGTTCCTCTCTCCTCTCGCACCCCTGGTGAGACAAGCAGGGGTGAGGGGCCAGCATGGGGTGTGGGTGTGCCCCAGCCTGGTCCTTTGCGCCGGATGGGGAGTTGCTGGTTACCTCCAGTGCGAAGGCAGGAAGCTTCCTCTTGCTGAAGTGCCTGGCAGAGCAGCGGGGTCCCTCTGCCTTGCCTGTCGGGGGGCTGGGGGCCTGCTGGGTGACAGATGCCACGGTGAGGGGCCCGAGCCCAGGAGCTGTGGGCAAGCAGACCTATGTCCCTCTCCCCAGCCCAGGATGCTGGGCTGGGGGCAGGTCCCTCACCTTGGTGCCCCGGCGGGGGCTGGAGGGGAGCCCATCCTCTGAGCTGCAGCTGCTTGCACTGCTGAGCGAGGAGGCTGTGTCCGTGCTGGAGGCTGAGCTCCACTGCTGCCCAAGGCTGGCACTGCTGTGGCCCAGGTCTCTGTCTGCCCAGGAGGCTGCGGCAGGGAGCGGGCGGTGCAGGGAGTCATCCCCCTGGCTCCTGTGCTGGGGGGCAGTGCTCAGGAAGGGGGATCTGCCTCCATCACTCACCTGCTGCTGGTGCCCTCCAGGTAGGCGGTGAGGGGGCTGCGTGGCTGGGTGGAGAGGGATGGCTGCGGGGGAGAAGGTGTTCAGCATGGAGGCACCCTGTGGGGGGGTGAGGGAGTACCCCGGGGTGGGGCTTCTGTGGCCTCCAGCTCCAGGGGCTCATGCGGGTCCCAGAGTGCTGACAGCAGCCTGTGTTCTGTGTCTCCCTGAGAC
>NW_008824199.1:29355-29624 GCF_000699105.1 Pygoscelis adeliae
CCCCTGCCGCTGCCTGGCCAGGCTCAGATGTACTGCAGCATCCTGATGTAGCCCGTGAACGCCAGGTTCTCCTCTGCCATCTCCCGCAGGGCCAACTGCTCCGTGCAAGGACACAGCATCCTCACGGCAGGGCCCCCATGGACACCTGCCCCCTCGGCTGGCACAGGGGCTGCATGGGGCCTTCCAGCCCCAACCCAGCAGGCACCCCACACCTGGGGAGGCAGAGGTGCCTGTGGAGGTGCTGGGACAGCTGGGGAGCCCCAAGGACA
>NW_008824199.1:31947-32425 GCF_000699105.1 Pygoscelis adeliae
GCCCCCCCGGCCCCCCTCAGACTCTCAGATGCCACCGTCTCCTGGGACAGGGGCTCAGGAGAGACCAGCGGGACCCGGTGGGGCCAGAGCACAGGCACAGGGCATGGCAGACACCAGCCCTGGCTGCTGCCGTGCACGGGGATGGGCACAGTCCATCCCAGCAGGGACTACATGGAGACACTGATGCGCTGCTGGGCACGTCGTCGCCGCAGGATGCGCAGGGCCGGACTGCTGCGCCGGTGCTGGGGAGAGTTGTGGAGGCAGAGGGGGCTCAGCAGCAGCCACAGGTAGAGCACGACGCAGGCCCAGCAGGACGATACCTTCACCCAGAAGGTCGACCAGCTGCCGTGTGTGAAGGTGGTCTCCAGCACCGCATTCTCATAGCTGGTGGGAAAGGGCAGGCGTTGGGCACCCAAGGGACGCCTACACAGGGGATCCCAGCAACAGCTGCAGCCGCCAAGTCACCCCATGTCCCAGC
>NW_008824199.1:32734-33314 GCF_000699105.1 Pygoscelis adeliae
TGCTGGCAGGGCTGCAGTCCTGGCTGGGCAGCCGCACTAGCAAGAGGGAAGGGGAGGAAGAGCAAGGAGGGCTGGGCAGCAGCGTGGGGTCCTACCTGAACCAGTTGGTGAGGGTCATCATGACGTAGAGCGAGGCGAGGAAGAAGACGAAGTGGAAGGCTGAGTAGCTGTAGACCACGTGGTCTCGCTCATCCTGGATGATGCACTGTCCCCCGGCGGTCTCCTCCGCTTGCTCACACATCTTCTCGGTGCCTGGGAGAGCACAGGGCATGACCACTCCTGCACCCCCTCCTTGCCGGTACCCCTGGGCTGGGACACAGGCGCCCGAGGGTGTGTGTTACTGCACCCACCCTGCACCCACCTCTCAGCTCCTCCTCCATCTTCTCGGGGCAGCAGAAGCAACAGGAGGGTTTCTGCAGAGAGAGCAGTACGCTGGCAACTGCTGCTGGGGCAGGGCAGCCCGGCCCCACGGCCGCTGCTGCTGGGCTGAGCCCTGCTGCAGGATCCGGCCCTACCTGGCACCGGGGCTGCCTGGCTCTGAGGAACCAGCGCAGGCGGGGGGGGGGCATGGGAAGCCCCC
>NW_008824199.1:34388-35090 GCF_000699105.1 Pygoscelis adeliae
GCGCCACACCCGCTCCCCCCAGCCCCAGGATGCAGCCAGCCCTGCAACACAGCAGCCCCTGCCACGCTGTGCTGTGCTATGCCATGCCATGCGGTACTCACTGAGCCGCACACAGGGCGTGACGGAGATGAAGGACATGATGCCACAGAGGCTGCCATTGATAGTGAGCAGTGCCTTGTTGAGGTGGCAGGCGGCTGGGTGGGTGTAGTACTTGTAGAGGAAGGAGAAGGCAGCAGAGGCGAGGGTGTAGAAGGTAGCTGTGGCCAGCAGCATGGCCAGGTACCAGCGCTTGTCCTGCGCAGCGCCTGTCAGCCTGCCGGGAGAGTGGGTGAGAGCCAGCAGGACGCAGGCGCCCGCCCGGTGCCCCAGCACTCACCAATTCTTGTTCCAGGTGTGTGCGAAGGCGGTGATCAGCACCAGCTGGATGAGGATGAAGGCGAAGCCCCCACAGATGCCCATGTAGTGCCAGGCTGGAGGGAGAGGGCAGAGGTGGGGCTAGCCCAGGGGGCACACGGGGGCTGTGGGCAGGGACCCGGGGTGCCAGCTCAGGTGGGGTGGGGGACACACCTTGGATGAAGCCGTCCTCGGGGATGAAGAAGCTGGCGGCACAGAGACCCACCAGCACCAGCAGCTTTAGGAGCCAGAACCTGCAGGGAAGCAAGCGTCTGGGAGACAGGCCCCCCAGCAGCCCCCAGCCCCACG
>NW_008824199.1:36552-37039 GCF_000699105.1 Pygoscelis adeliae
GGGTGGAGCCTGTCTGTGTGGGGGGGGTGGGCGCCTGCTGCCGTAGAGGCCCTGTGCTGGGTCTGGCTGGGCTGGCATCACCCTCCTTCAGCTCCTCTGCAGCTGTTTTGGCTTTGTGCTGGAACAGCCTTAACAAGGCACTGGTGTCTGGGCTGCCGCTGCACAGGGCTCGCCCAGTGTCAAGGCTCTCCCTTCTTCCCACTCTCCGCCCCAGCGAGGAGGCTGGGGTGGGCAGGAGGCCGGGAGGGGACAGAGCTGGGACAGCTGACCCCAGCGGATCAAAAGAGACGGTCCATGACACAGCGTCGTCCTTGGCAGTGAGACTGGAGGCAGAGGAAGAGGAAGGGTTTTGGCTCCCAGCGTGGCTGTTGCTTGGAGACTTGGCTGGGTGGGAGGCGATGAGCGACTGCCTTTACAGTGCTAGGGTTTGTTTTATTTTTCCTCTTTCCTTCACAGATTAAAGTGTCTTTATCTCAACTCACAAGTT
>NW_008824200.1:0-808 GCF_000699105.1 Pygoscelis adeliae
TGACCTTGGCCAATCTGGCAGCTGTGCTATAAAGAACTGTGTCCCAAGCCGTATCCCAAGCCACTCCAGAAACCTCCAGGACTGTTTACAGGTGGATGTGGTCTCCTTCCAGTGAATGCCAGGGCAATTCAAGTCCCCAAGGGGACTTCAGTATGTTCCTTGTCTCCCACCACAATAAGCACCCTTACCAGTCTCTCCTCTGACCTTCACCCACAAGGCCTCACCCAATTTCTTCATCCCAGAGAGGAGCTGAACACATCTAAGCAGCTCCTTCACACTGAGGACACCTCCTTCCTCATCTTTCTGGCCTGCCTCTCCTCATGATCCTGTACTCACCCATCACAGCACCCCAGTCCTCTCAGCTGTCCCAACACGCCTCAGCTGTTATTCCCTCCAAGTGGAATGAACAGATTGCACGCAGAGCTCCATCTCCTCCTGCCTGTGCCCCAGGCTGAGGGCATCCGTGCATGTCTGGGCTGCAACACCTCAGCTGTGTCACGTGTGGGCTGGGACCAGACTTGGAATGGGGAAACCTGCTACCAGGAGCCCAAGGCCTCAAGTGTGCAAAGGCTTTTCTTCAAAGAAGAAACATGGTGGAGTGGAGAGCAGATGGCAATGTAAAAAAGAAATGAGGTGGCCACAAAGAAGGCAAAGCCTGCTCTGTCCAAGGCCAAAGAGGAACAGAGCTGGGCTCTGTGGAGTCCGAGCAGGAGAGGGGTTTGCTGTCTGTGGTGTCTCTGCAGGCTCTGAGGGCTTGTGGTGGAGGTGAAGCTGATGTCAGGAAGGAAGAGATGATGTTGAGAGTGTC
>NW_008824200.1:19722-20070 GCF_000699105.1 Pygoscelis adeliae
CCCCCGCGCTCTGTGGAGGGGAGGAGGCAACAAGGCCCTGGGAACATAAGGAACTGCTGTCCTCTCACGGGCCCCCCTGGCAGAAGCAGCAGCCATAGCCGAGAGGAGAAGGATGTCAGTTCTGTTGGGGGGGTGTCCCAGCCCCACCAAGGCCCTTGCTTGTCCCCACCACAGGCTGTCCTATGCTCTCCTGTACCTGTGCCTGTTTCCTTGAAACCTTTAACCACCCCCTTGCTTCCCTGCCTTACTCTGACCTGGGATCTTCCAAGGTTCACTGGTGTCCCTCTGTCCTCACTGGTTGTGTCTTCACACACAAAGATTTCTGAGGATTTGCCAGTGCCTGTGAGT
>NW_008824201.1:0-719 GCF_000699105.1 Pygoscelis adeliae
AGGTTGCCCAGAGAGGTTGTAGATGCCCCCTCCCTGGAAGGGGCTTTAAGCAACCTCATCTAGTGGAAAGTATCCCTGACCATGGCAGGGGGGCTAGAACTAGATCATCTTTAAGGTCCCTTCCAACCCAAACCATTCTGTGATTCTATGATTTTATCAACGTTTTTTTGTACTGGAGGCCCAAAACGGGATGTTTATTCAGCCTGGAGATGGCTTTGGGGGGGACTTAACACCTATGTGGAGGTCTTTGAGAAGATGGAGCCAGGCTCTTTACCGAGGTGGCCAATGGGAGAATGTGAGACAGTGGTGTAGCTAAAGCAGAGGGCCTATTACCCCATTAAAGCAGAAGCACACTAAACAGATATTGGACTTGTTCTGAATTCGAACATAAGCACATTGACATAGCATAGCTGTATAAACATTTTTGTATGCAGTGGTCCTGTAAAACCAGTATTGCCACTGGTAGGAACAGGCCACAGTCGCCAAGGTGAGCAGCTCCGGTGCCAGCATAATCCACAGCAGAGTGCTCTAGTGTGGTGCACAGGGCGGTTTCCCAAACTGGGGGAACATCAGGGGGAGCTGAGAGAGCTGCCAGGAGCCTGCAGCTCACGCCACAGAGGCTGGCGAGACCTGGGCGGGGCCAGGGACAACGGCAGCCAAGCCCCCGACATGTATAAAAGAAGCCCTTAGGGAGCTGTCATGGTTTAACCTCAGTTGGC
>NW_008824202.1:0-308 GCF_000699105.1 Pygoscelis adeliae
TGATAAACTTCTGTGATGAAATGACTGGCATGGTAGATTAGGTAGGCAATATCCACTGTTCTACCCTCGACTTCACTACAGCTTTCAGTGCTGTCTGCTGTAAGATCCTCATAGAGAAGCTGATGAAGTATGGTCTGATTGAGCAGACAACGAGGTGGACTGAAAACTGGCTGAATGACTGGGCGCAGGGAGTGATCAGTGGCATCAAGTCTAGTTGGAGGCTGGTAATTAGTGGTGTAATCCTGGGGTCAATACTGGGTCAAAGCCAGTTCAACATCTTCATTAATAATAAGGGTAATGGGGAAGAG
>NW_008824202.1:382-798 GCF_000699105.1 Pygoscelis adeliae
TGGAGAAATGGGCTAAAAGGATCCTCAAGTAGTTCAACAAGGGGAAGTGCAAAGTCCTGCACCTTATTGGGGAGGAACAACACCGTGCACTAATATATACTGGGGTCCATGCAGCTGACAAGCAGGTTTGCAGAAAAGGATCTGGGGTCCTGGTGGACATCGAGTTGACTACGAGACAGCAGTGTGCCTGTGTTTTAAAGGCAAATGGTATCCTGGGCTGCATTAGGCAAACCATTGTCAGCAGGTTGAGGGAGGTGATCCTTCCCCTCTACTCACCACTGGTGAAGCCACACGTGGAGAACTGTGTCCCGTTCTGGGCTCCTCTGTACAAAAGAGACATGAACATGCTGGACAGGGTCCAGCAAAGGGCTGCAAAGATGATGAAGGGACTGGAGCAACTCTCCCATAAGAGGAAA
>NW_008824202.1:17400-20027 GCF_000699105.1 Pygoscelis adeliae
ATAAAAGGTGGGCAGTGTTTGAATCAAGTTTTGTGAATAATTAAAAATACACACCAGGTAAAATCATACATTGGCCCTTCTGAGGGATGCTTTGACTTCAGTGAAAGTCCGATTTGGCTTTTTGTGCTAATAGCTTGAGCACAGTACCCTCACTGTTATTTATGATTCTAACTCTCGATGCTTTAAGTTATTTGTCACAAGCAGCTGGCCTCTGTCTTATTCTCCCACGTTGTTCTCAGATGTCCTTCAAGTCACAATCCAAGTGAGAACATGTAAAGAAGAGACTCATGGATAAACAAAATTTCATCTTTAAAATATGGGAAACACTGAGCGGAAGAGTTGGCGTTTGTATGGTTTGTTTGTCAAGTTTATTTTTATCTTCTCACGGCTGTTAGATAATACTGACTTAACGAGCACACCCCCAATAAACCCCCAGTAATTCCCCTGAAAGAAACCAAAACCAAAAGTGCCCCCAAATTATTCTCACTCTGCTGCCTGCTAAAACCTAATGCATGCTGGGATTGAGCATTTACCAGTTAGCTTATTGATCATGTCTGATAGTGCAGACGTGATCAATAATGCCGAGAGTTGTGAACCTCCATATCAAATGCCATTGCTTCATCTGTGAAGTCCTAGAGATGAGAGCACACCACAAAAGCAGCATCCTATGCCCCCTCTCACACTTGGAGATGAGCTCAAAAGGCAGCTTTTAAAATCATAGCAAAGTCAGCCTTACTGTATTTGCCATCTGATTTTGGAACCATTGGAATCTACCTGCTCTACATTTTCAAGCTTTGTTCTGAAACTTGGACAGCTAAAATTGTCTTTTCTTTCTTTGTAAAGTGGTACAACTCTCCTGCTGTACTCATTGCCTGATTGGCAAAAACATAGGAAATACCTCTACTGGTCTAGTTTCCATCTTGCAGACAGTGGACCTCCCAGGAGAGAGGAGGAATTCATTGTTCACCTAAAGCATCTGTTACTTTATGAAATAGTGTAATTAATGTCTCATTTGGCCACAGGACTGTGGGAAGTGAAATTTGGACAGTAGCAAAGACACCCCCGGGCAGTTTAGTCCCTCTGCACTTCTGTTTGGCACCTTCCCAGCAGTCCTCCAGCTACCCTCACTGATGGCCATCCTTGGTGCTGGGTGTGGCTAGCGGGAAATGCAAACTGGGTGTGAGAGACAAGGAGACAGAGGCCAACATCACTTCAGAGGCTTTGATAATACCTCACCCATACTTCATCAGTTTAGTCAGTTAACTTGTACATTTCAGTGAAATCCAAAACCATTTTTCTCAAGGATGGTAGAGCACTCACAAGCAAAGAATTCAGAGCATTTCCCTGTTAATGGAGATGGCAGACAAGGTAATGGGACACTTTTTCCTCTTTGTTCTTCAAGTGGGATGCCCCAAGAAAAAAGGCACTTTATTTTTTTCCAGCTTTAATGGTGATGGCAGCAAGCTCACAGAAAATATAATATGAACTCTCATACTGACCAATGGCTTTGTGTTCAGTCAGTTCTAGATGACACTAATGACTGTTGTCACTTATTAATGAGTTTGAAGAAGAGAATTACTTTCATCATAGCAACAAATATGCCATGCCTGCTGTATGCTGGCTAGACTTGGACTAAACAGATTAAAGAATCCCCAGGATTGAAGGTTGTAAGCTCAGTCACCTGTAAACTGCAGCTTTCTGTAGTCATCCAAAAGGGACTTCCACTCTGGTCAGAGCAGTAGAGCTGCAATAATAATGTCTTGGATGGAACTCACTTTTTTGTGGTATGTAAAGCTAATACTTCATACACATGAACACACACAAGCACACACACACAAAACCAGCATTATCAGAGGTAGCCATTCATCCCGGATACACCAGCTGGCAAACAGGAATGGAAAGCAATCTTCTGCATAAGACTCTAATCTTATGATGAAGATCATCAAATCAAGAGGCTATGCTGAAAATTTGCCTGAAAGTCTTGGAAGTCCATCCAGGGAGGGCAACAAAGAAATTATTGGATCTTTCTGTCATTTATTATAGTCAGTATTAGAGATGGGAGTAAAACTAATGTTGTTGCCCTAGGCATGCTTTCAGTGTACTTTTATTTTGTTGTTGCTGCTCGGTTCATTGAGTTGGTTTGTTTTAAATGGTTCACTAAGCTTTGACTACTGTAGAGATTATGGTAATTTCTTTTACTGTAGTAGTCTTCTGGACTGGAGCATATGTTGGTGCTTTCCAAGCACCAAATTAGGTATATATCAATAAGGAAAAAAGTTTTCTCAACTGAGACTACCCCCTGGACTACAAAATCACAACATTGTTAAGTGGCAGATGCCAGTCCAGGAGGACAAGGAATATTGTTTATTCAGGAATTTATGGTCCGTTTTGGATATTTGCTTTTTTCAGATACCTTGATCTGGGATTTAAATGGGATCTAAAATATAGAGGTTTGTCTGAACTGGAATCAAAATGCAGAGAAAATGTTATCTGGAGCCACCAAAACCATGAGGTTTCAAGGCCAAACTATGTTCACGAACATTTCTTTTAGGAGCAGACAGGCCATGTGTGTTAAGTGTCACTTGTGTTCCTCCTATCTGCAAGAAGGAGGACCCAGAGAACTACAG
>NW_008824203.1:0-285 GCF_000699105.1 Pygoscelis adeliae
GATGGAGGGGGGCTGCAGGTAGGCAAACACGCCAGTGCTGACATACAGGGAAAACATTGGCCAGAGAGGGAGGCATGTGGAAAAGGCTTTGTGCAATTCCTGCTCAGAGGGGATCCTCAGCACGGCCCTGAAGATCTGCACATAGGACACCACAAGGAAAACAAAACAGCCCAATGACAAACAGGCACTAACTGAGAGAAGCCCAACTTCCCAGAGGTAGGAGTCTGAGCAGGAGAGCTTGAGTATCTGGGGGATCTCACAGAAGAACTGGTCCAGGGCATTGCC
>NW_008824204.1:0-480 GCF_000699105.1 Pygoscelis adeliae
CAGAGGCAGGGCTGTTCTTGCTGAGAAGCGGGGCTGCCTGTGGCTGTTACTTCTGGTGGCTGGGGGGCCAGTGGCAGGCCTGCTTGGTCTGATGGCACCCGACGTTGGGAATGACAATAGGGCATTTCTGCTGCGTGGACTGGCAGGACCCTCCGCTGCCGCCTCCAGAGCTGATGATGATTGTGTGGCCCGAGGAACCGCCACTGCCACCAGTGGATCCCCCACTGCAGCATCCAGAGGATTCCCCACTACCTCCACCTCCAATTATGATCTTGCCTCCTGAAGACCCACCACTGGATCCCCCACTGCAGCATCCAGATGAGCCACCTCCCCCACCACCTGAGCTCACAATGATCTTCTGGCCCGATCCCCCACTGCCACTGCTGTACCCTCCTCCCATGCCGTAGCCTGAGGAGCTCCCAGAGCAGCATCCGGATGACCCTCCACTGCTTCCACCTCCAATTATGATCTTTGCTCCTG
>NW_008824205.1:0-521 GCF_000699105.1 Pygoscelis adeliae
GGAAAAAGGCAAAACTGGAATAATAGAAATAAACTTGCATGCCCAGGACTGTAATAAGAGAAAGACCCCAGCTGGACATTGTTACAAGCACAAATAATACCTGGAATTTCTTGGAGAAGAGGATGTGTAAGACAGTGACAAACCTGTGCTGGAAATAAGTGCCTAGTCAATGCCTCTAAGTAACAATGACTGCAACATCTGGATAGATGGTGAAGGGATGGATACAAAAATTAAGTCAGGAATGAAGTAAGTAAAAGGCACAGAGAAGCGGAGACCTCAGAGTTCAGGAGGGTATATTTTAATGTATCTAATGCTTTCCAAGATGAGACTCATCTGATGTTCAGCCCTGCATACTGTGATGCAGAGGCCTGGATGTTTTATGCTGTCTCTCTAGTGACTTTGTGTACCTCCCCTCACCTGCAGAGAGTAAAACAGAACAGACCTCACTGACACCCGAAAAAAACTGCAAAACCAATCTGAGAGAGGCTAACAAACTCTCCTCCCTTTCCCAACCATTCCCC
>NW_008824206.1:0-475 GCF_000699105.1 Pygoscelis adeliae
TCCTTATGGTTCCTCCTGTTGCCCCCTACAGACTGCTCTTCTGGTTGCTTCCTCTGGCCTCGTCTTGCCTCCTCTCGTCTCTTCTTGCTCCTCCTCCTGTCTCCTCCTCTTTCCTCCTCCTCCTCCTCCTCCTCCTCCTCCTTTTTCCTTATGGTTCCTCCTGTTGCCCCCTACAGACTGCTCTTCTGGTTGCTTCCTCTGGCCTCGTCTTGCCTCCTCTCGTCTCTTCTTGCTCCTCCTCCTGTCTCCTCCTCTTTCCTCCTCCTCCTCCTCTTCTTCCTCTTCCTCCTCTTCCTTCCTGTGGCCTACTGTGGCCTCTTGTTGCCTCCTCATCGTTTTGCCTCCTCTTGCCTCTTCCTACTCCTGCTGCTTCTTCCTGTTACCTCCTGTTGCATCTTCCTCATCTCCATCCTCCTCCCTTCTCCGTCTTCTGTTGCCTCCCGTTGCCTCCTCCTCCTCCTCCTCCTGTTGCCTC
>NW_008824207.1:0-4999 GCF_000699105.1 Pygoscelis adeliae
TTTATGCATTAATTTTACTTGTTCCCACAGCTTTTGGACATCAGCTGAAATCCTTCCACTCCGGTAATAAGCACAGCAAATGTTAGTAACTTCACTGTAACATAAGGGGTAAAATCCCTTATGAATATTCTCAGATGGTCTGCTTGACTAGGCATCTGGGGAGTCCCATGTCCAAGTAGCCCTGGAAAGGAAACAGAAATGACATGACTTTGTAACTCCTTCGTCCTTTGGAAATTCAAGTGGTTTCAGCCTCAAAAGTAGTGATCGTGGTAGACTTTTCCATCACCAATTGTTGTTCATCTACTAAATGATCCTCAGGTAGCAGTTTGACATGTGAGTGGTGGATCCAGGCTTCCTTTCCTGTGACTTTTATAGCAAAGTAAGAACTTAATAAGACAGTATATGGCCCCTCCCCTCTGTGTTCCAGTATAGATTTACAGGAAAATGCTTTTATTAAAACTTTATCCCCAGGCTGCAAATCAAGTACCTGTATCTCTGGAGGGGTGGGTTGGTACCACCGAGCATGAGCCCTTTTAATTTTGAAACTTTCTTGTAAATGTTTTTGTATCCCCAATACAAATTTTGTAACTCGTTCATCTCCATCTAAGAGGCTGGTCCTAGCGGGGACAAAGGTCCCAGGTACAGCTAAATGCTTGCCAAACACTTTCTGCTGGTGACACCCTAGAGGTTGGTGAGGGGTATTTCCAATATCCAAATATCCCATAGTATTATTCCTAAAACTTCAGGCCATTTCAATCCTACCTGACTATAAGTTTGAGTAATTTTATTTCTAAGTAAAAGCTTCTACCCATCCTGAAGTTGGGAGTGATTACCAGCAGGTGCTTAAGTCTGCTCACAGGAGGCATGTCAACATAATCAATTTGCAGTTTTTGGAATGGGAAATCCCATGGTTGTCCTCCAACCTCCTGTTTGGGTTTTGCATCAGAAAACTTCCAACATGTGGGGCAAGAACTCACATTCTTTTTTACTGCCATATGTATTTCTGGAGCTGCCCACATTCTCTCCATCTGGTTCACAATCATGGTGCAGCTCACCATTGGAAGGAACAGACAGTAAAGTTGCTGGATTCAAAACATGACATATTTAAAAAATGATATTATCTGCGTCTAATATTTTTAATTCATAGTGATGTGCTTTTTGTAGGGATGATGCTTGTGTAGCATGTTGCTTAAGAATGGGTTCTACTTCATGCAAGACATACACGGTTGTTGGGTGGCCCAGAACTAATTGTCTGATTCTTTTTATGATAGTTGCTGTTGCTGCTGTTGCTTTAACACAGGGATTATTCCCTGCTGCTACAGAATCTAGCTGAGTTGAGTAATAAGCCACGGGGCGGCGGTGTGGACCTAGCTTTTGAGTAAGAACTCCCCTGGCTACTCCTTTTTTCTCATGCACAAACAGTTCAAAGGATTTGGAGTAATCCGGAAATCCCAGTGCCGGAGCAGAAGTTAAAGCTGCTTTTATAGCTTGGAAAGCCTTTTGTCTCTCTGGACCTCTACGTATAGGCTCCACTTCCTCTGCCTTGATAGCTTTTGTCAATGGCTTACTCAACTCTCCTAGCCCCAGTGTCCAGGGTCTGCAGTATCCTATGGCACCTAAAAATCCTCACAGTTGTTTCTTTGTTACTGGTCGAGGTATTTCCACAATAGCCTGGACACGTTCTGGGTCTATTAATCTTTGTCCTTCTGTTAACATAAATCCTAAATATTTTACTTCCTGCTAACACAGCTAAAGCTTAGAAAGAGATGCACGGTGACTTTTTTCTGCTAAAGCAGTACATAGACAAATAGTATCTTTCAAGCAATCTTCATATGTCTTGCTGGCCAGTGACAAATCACCTACATATTGTACAAGTATAGAACATCCAGATAATATAATATCTTTCAAATCTTCTCCTTGCCACCCCGGCATGTGATCCTTAAAATAGTTGCAGATATCAGAGGTGGCTTGGTCCACAAACACGCTTGCTGCCAATTCAGAATTAAAATTCTGGAGAGTCATTCCCCTGTATGTCAACAAAGCCTGTTGTAATCTTCCTCAGTAGCTGCTGGGGTGTTTCTCTGGCCTCTGTCTACATTCCTGTTCAATTTACTTTTACCTCTTTGCAAACTCTGATCACATTTATCAGATTTCTAACCACTGTTCGGCAATTATCTCTATCTATTTGGTTATTATAATCCCAATTAGGATCAACCTGAGGCCAGGCAGTCCAATTTTCCCCTGCATGTAGGGTTAATTCCACATTCTTTTCAATTATCTTCTCTTTCTGTCTGAATGGAACAACTCTCTCAATAACAGGTTGACATTGGCCCAGGATGGATTGTACTCTGAACAAATATTGGGAAATAATGATGCACATTGATCCACATCTTCCCTTAACCCGGACATTTGATTTCCCCACATAACCAAATCTCTGGGGTTCCAGGGGTGATGGGTGTATACATGTAACACTGGAGGTGGGTGAGGAACATTTTACACACACACACATTCACACACACACACCGCCGCAGATGCAATGGGGGGAGGAATTAATAAGCAATACAGAGGGAGAACTATAAGGTTGTGCAGAGACTGGCTCTGCAGGCACCTTGGTTAAATTATTCTCAATTGCTGCACCTAAAGTTCTTCCTTGAGTTTTTCGTACTCGTTTTTGACCATCCTCTTTATGGTGGTCATATGCCCAATTATCCCATACATACCAACAATCCATTTGTTGAGGTCTTTCATCTTCTAAGATTTTCTGGAGTGTTGCCCATTTCTTTAATTTGAGGGATCCTTTGTGGGCCCATATCCCCGCTCCTCTAAGTACTGCCCAGTCTTCCTTACACAATGCTATTGCTCATTTTTCAGATAAACCTGCAGTGCCATCTATTTTCCACCAATTTTCTAGTAACTCAGCTAAGGGCATCCCCTTCTCTATGCCGAGTATGTTCCCCATATGTGTATGCCAAATTTGTGTGCCTTATGCTGATCAGGCCGTGCACACCTCTTCTAGCATGCTTCCGAATTAGGACTCAAACCTATTCAAACCCAAAATACTTAGAGCGCCCTTCTGAGGTGGGACTCAAACCCACTCAGAACCAGAATATCTAGAGTGCCCTTCCGAGGTGGGACTCGAATGCACTGGGACTCAGAATACTTAGAATATAGTAGCAGAATTTTAACACTCACTGGTCCGCACCTCGCATTTCCAAAGTTCCCAGGTGAACTCACCTGATGCTGGCAATTGGACATTTGGAGACGAGAGAGTCTGATGTCCAACAGTGGTTGCCTGGAGTCCTATCTGGGTCACCAAACTGTTATGGAAATTACACATGCCAGTCATCATAACAGGGTTCGACTCTACGAACTTATGACTAAGTCAGTAAGCTGAAAGATAGATTCCTCTATAAAAGTACTTCTTATTAATAGTGCTACCACTCAAGTTGGGTACCTCTGAAGAGGGACCCCAAACAAAGAAATGCCTGGGCAATTATACCCTCACAATCTACATTCCCCACCCCTTACGCAACAGTTTGGACCAATAGTAATATTAAGGTCTGGGGCCTTTTTGTTTTGTATTGGTTTGACTCGTTTGCTGTTTCATTACTAAGCAGTTAAGTGGTCATCTTCTTGTACAATATACAAGTGGTGCTATATCCTGTTTCACATTCTCTTAGGTCGGTTTTGGCTGGTTCTGTGGTTAGCTTTTTGGCATGTTATAATACAGTTGTTACAGTTCATGTACCATGGTCTATAGGTTTTGTCTACTCTAGATATTAATGTTTAAGCCACTTCCTTTCTAGAGCAATATCTAGGTGAAATTTCACAGTTTGTGGCCTAAGGCTTCTGTTACTTTAGCTTCTAGTGCTAAACAAGGCTATTAATGCTAACTATTCTTAACAGTTAGATTATTGTACTATTATTCCTTCCAATCAAGACACCCAAAGGTGGAATAAATTTCACACTTATTGTACAGGAACGTGAGAATAGACAGGGACAGAATAAAAAATCCAATTAACTTGCCTTTCCCTTGTCCTATCAACAGTTAAACAAACATCATCAACAATCATTACAGCTTAAGAAATTACTTACTCAAAACAAAGGTAGAGAGTGTTCAAATGTTAAGATTTTCTCCTTTCATGTGCATACAGGAATAGCTAAAATAATGTTTTATCCATCAAGACTTTCAGGTACATTTGTCAATTCATTATAACATTTAAGTAAATTTGAAGGGCAATTTTGGGTCTACTCTAATTTGGTATTCTGGTAGATGGTGCATATGTCCCCGTATTATTTTACTAGAAATCACAATTTCTCTCAGCTAACCGGGAGATCAGTTAACAATAGATGTTCTCCAGATCCAGCAAATGACTTCAGCAAGTGCTTAGTCTGAAGTACTGTAGCAGTCCAGAAGAAATTATCTGGATAATTAACATTCAGCGTTCTTGAATTGAGGAAACATTTAAAAATTGCAACTCGGCATCAGTAAAGAAAGCCTCTGTTTTTATTTTTATGATTCATATTACTACTTTCTAAAATAGACATCTACTTGGCAGTCAACAAAACAATAAGGGTTTCAGTCCACAAAATAATAAGACTTACCAGATAAGAGAAAATGCTGGGCTTGATGTTCATCAGTCTTGTTTACTGGTTAATGAGCAAAAGCAACAGATACACTTTTATCTTTCTTTACATACATGTAACTACTTCTTAAGCTTTTACGACAAATATTCATGCTATTTACATTGATGTTCATGCCTATACTGTGTTCACACACAATAGTTAAAAAAAAAGAATACAATTTAGAAATTTTAGGTGTTTAAGAGACTGGAATGGCCTTATCCGTCACTTTGGGTTGTCAGATAGATACTGAATAGCATGTGCTGTTCTTTTCTTAGAGTCTGTTTTATCAATTAAGCTAAACACCATAAAAACACTGAAGGATTTGCTAATGAGATCATCTAGGCTGATGTTTGCTAATGACCAAAGAACCTAC
>NW_008824208.1:0-1870 GCF_000699105.1 Pygoscelis adeliae
GGTTCAGACCCATTTGGCCCAGTTCAGCCTGGTTTGGGCTTGGCCCAGTTCAGCCCAGTTTGGCCTGCTTAAGCCCGGTTTAGACCCTAACTGGTTTGGCCCCATTTGGCCCGGTTCAGCCCAGTTCGGGCTTGGCCCGGTTGAGCCCGGTTTGGACTTTGACTGGTTTGGCCCCATTTGGCCTGATTCAGCCCAGTTTGGGCTTGGTCCAGTTTGGCCCCTTTTGGCCCAGTTTGGGCTTGGCCAAGTTCAGCCCATTTTGGCCCAGCTCAGCCCAATTAGGGTTTGGCCCAGTTCAGCCCAGATTTGGCTTAGTCCTGCTTGGCCCAGTTTGGACTTTAACTGGTTTGGCCCCATTTAGCCCAGTTCGGTCCAGTTTGGGTTTGGCTCAGTTCAGCCTGGTTTGGGGCTTGGTCCTCTTTGTTCCCATTTGGCCCAGTTTGGGCTTGGCTCTGTTCAGCCCAGTTTGGTCCAGTTTGGGTTTGGCCTGATTTGGCCCAGATTGATCTTGGCCTAGTTCAGCCCCATTTGGCCCGGTTCAGCCCAGTTTGGGTTTGGCCCAGTTTGGCCCCATTTGGCCCAGCTTGGCCCAGTTCAGGCTTGGCCTGGTTCGGCCTGGTTCAGCGCAGTTCCAACCAGTTAAGGTTTGCCTCATTTTGGCTTTGATTGGGCTTGGTCCAGTTCAGGCCAGTTCCCAGTAAGGACTTGGCCCAGTTTGGCCCAGTTCTACCCAGTTAGGGCTTTGCTTAGTTCAGCCATGGTTGGGCTTGGCCCAGTCTGACCCGGTTCAGCCCAGTTAGGACCTGACCCAATTCAGCTCTGTTTGGGCTTGTCCTGGTTTGACCTTGTTTGCCCCAGGTCGGGTTTGACCTACTCAGGATTTGGCCTGGTTCAGCCCGACTCAGCCCAGTTCAGCCCCATTCAGGCTTGGCCCCATTCTGCCCAGTCTGGCCCTGTTAGAACTTGGCCCCGTTTGGCCCATCTAGGTCTTAGCCCAGTTAGGCCTTGACCCGGTTCAGCTCAGATTGGCCCGGTTCGGCTCATGTTGGCCTGGCTCGACCCAGTTTGGCCCAGTTTGACCTTGTTGGAGCCGGTTCGGCTCAGATTGGCCCAGTTCGGCTCAGATTGGCCCAGTTCGGCTCAGATTGGCCCGGTTCGGCCCAGTTTGGCCCAGTTTGGTCTGTTTCGACCTGATCTAGCCCAGTTCGGCCTGGTTCACTCCGGTTTGGCTCAGTCTCAGCCCAACCCGGTTCAGATCTACCCAGTCCAGACTTGTCCCAGGCCAGCCCTGCTCAGCCCAGCCTGAGGTTAATCGCAGCCCAAGTTTGTCCTGACTCCACCTGCTTTAGCCCCGCTTGGCTCAGGTCAGCCCAGTTCACCCCGGTTTTGCTCGGCTTCCCCACGCTGGGCTCCGGCTGTCTTGGCCCAGTTCAGCTGGACCTGGTTCTAGCCTGTCTTGAGTTTGACCCGGTCCCGCTGAGCCAAGCCTAGTCCAGCACGGCCCAGTTCAGCCTGGGCCGGTTTGGTCTGGGCCGGTTCAGTTCAACCCCATCCAGCTTGGCTGGACCCGGTTGGACCTGGCCTGGCTCAGCCCCAGCCTGACCTGGTTTGGCCCAGTTAAGCCCCATCCCAACCCAGTTTGTCCCCAACCCGTGTGATCCCAGCCCAGTTTGGTCTGGTTGGGCCCCAACCTAGTTGGGCCCTAGTTTGGCCTGGTTGCCCCCAGGCTGGTTTGGCCCAGTTTGACCCCGTACGCGCCCAGTTTGGCCCCCACCCAACCCAGTCCGATTTCACCCCAACCCGTTTTGGTTCAGCCCTGGCCCAGTTTGGCCCAGTTTAACCCCAACTCAACCCGTCCCGTCCCGGTTTG
>NW_008824208.1:2219-2958 GCF_000699105.1 Pygoscelis adeliae
CCCGCGACGAGGTGAGGCTCTGTCGCGACTATCGCGCCTCTGTCACGGTTTTGTCGCGGCTATCGTGGCACTGTCGCGGCTCTATTGTGCCCATTGTGGCTCTGTCGTGACTATCGCGGCTCTATCGCGGCTCTGTCACAACTCTCAGTTCTATCGCAGCTCTGTTGTGGCACACTCATGACTATCGCAGCTCTTCACAGCTCTCTATTGTGACTATCACGACTCTGTTGTGACTATTTGGGCTCTATAAAGGTTCTACTGTGAGTATCACAGCTCTGTCATGGCTCTGTTGTGATACTATCACAACTATCACGGCTCTGTCGTGACTTTATCTTGACTGTTGCTGCTCTATCACAGCCCTATAATGACCTTCAGGGCCCTGTTGGGCTCTGTTGAGGCTCTTTTGCGGCACTCTCATGATTCTTGCAACTATCGTGACAGTCCTGGCTCTGTTGTGACTTTCACAGCTCTAGCTGGGCCCTATCATGATTATCAGGGCTCTATCGTTACTGTCACATCTATTGGGACTCTGTCATGACTCTGTTGTGACCCCATCACAATTATTTGGTCTCTGTCGTGGCTGTATTGTGATTATGGGGGCTCTTCTGTGACTCTGTCCTGACACTCAGGGCTCTCTCGGGGCTCTATCGCGATTATCCATTGCGATTATCACCTTGTTATCCCGCCTGTTGTCTGTCACTGCAGCTACGGCAGCTTTGTCCCGGTGCCTCCCCCCACC
>NW_008824208.1:3053-3474 GCF_000699105.1 Pygoscelis adeliae
GGGCTCTCTCGGGGGACACTATCGGGGAACTGTCGGGACACTATCGGAACACTACTGGGATGCTCTCGGGGCGCTATTGGGGCTCTGTCAGGGCACTATCGGGGCGCTATCGGGACACCCTTGGGGACCTGTCGGGATGCTACCAGGGCGCTATCAGAGTGCAGTGGGGACGCTATCGGGACGCTATCGGGTCGCTATCGGGACGCTGTTGGGTTGCTATCGGGACGCTATCGGGACGCTATCGGGACGCTGTTGGGTTGCTATCGGGACGCTATCGGGACGCTATCGGGACGCTGTTGGGTTGCTATCGGGACGCTATCGGGACGCTATCGGGACGCTGTTGGGTTGCTATCGGGACGCTATCGGGTCGCTATCGGGACGCTATCGGGTCGCTATCGGGGCGCGCGCGGGGCGCTGTGTG
>NW_008824208.1:4832-9351 GCF_000699105.1 Pygoscelis adeliae
CCCCCACTTGCTCACTGGGAGGATGGGGGGGGGATTGGGGCGCTGGGAGGATGGGGGGGAACTGGTATACTGGGAGGAAGGCAGGCTTTTTAGCGGCTATACTGGGAGGAAGGCCCTTTTTAAGTACTGGGAGGACAGGAGTAAACTGGTGTGCTGGGGGGAAGGTGGGTTTTTAACGAGTATACTGGGAGGACGGAGGTTTTCACCGGTGTACTGGGAAGAAGGTGGGGTTTTAACTGGTATACTGCCAGGATAGTGGTTAGTCACTTGTATACTGGGAATTTTTATTTTTTTTTAACTGGTATACTGGGGAGGCAGCGGTTCTTAACTGGTATACTGGGAGGAAGACCGCTTTTTCACTGGTATACTGGGAGAATGGGGTTTTTTAACTGGTGTGCTGGGAGGACGGCGCCTTTCCACTGGTGTGCTGGGAGGACTGAGCTTTATTACTGGTACACTGGGAGGACACGAGAGTTTTAACTGGTGTACTGGGAGGCAGGCGCATTGTCACTGGTATACTGGGAGGACAAGGCTCTATTACTTGGGGGGGATGGCGGGGCTTTACTGGTACGCCGGGAGGACAGGGTTTTCTTTTTCACTAGTATACCAGAAATATGGTTTTTAACTGGTGTACTGGGAGGACAGGTGGGTTTAACTGGTATACTGGGAAGAAGGGGACTTTTCCTTAGTATACTGGGAGGATGGCAGTCTTTAACTGGTGTACTGGGAGGATGGGTAGATTTACTGGTATCCTGGGAGGAAGGTGGGGTTTTCAGTGGTTTACTGGGAGGATGAGGGACTTCCCCAGCTCTGGAGCTACCCGTTTTACCCCAGACCTGACGTTAATCCAGTTTTCCCGGAGTTGGTTGATTGACCTCAAATTGAGGGTTTCTGCCCCAAAACACAGCCCCAGGTCCTGGAGGCCCAGGACGGGGTTGACCCTTCCTCCATCCTCCCTGGGGGGGGATCCCAGTCCTGGCCGGAAACTGGGAGGACTGGGAATGGCTCTGGGTGGCATTGTGTGGGGGACTTGAGGCTCCCGGGGCTGGTTTTGGGGTAAGGGATGGTGGTTTTGGAGTCTGTTAACACTTTCTTCCCAGTACAGGTGGAGCCAGCCAGCCCCAGTTCCCAAACTGGGGGGTAAAAAGGGGGTGGGAAAAGGGGTGTGGGGGGAAATATCTTTTTTTGTTATAACCTTTTTTTTTTTTCCCTTTCCTGTACCCAATTTGTGTCCCCTTCCCCCTTTTTTCCTGTATTTCTGGGGGAAAAAAATATAATTCAAATACAGAATGTGTTGCATCCTGGTGTTGCCTGGCTTCTTCTGGCATCGATGGAGGCATGAGGGCTGTGAGACACTGGGGACCACCCCCCCCCCCCCCCGCCACCCATATGGTGGGGGGCCCTACAGGGGGTCGGTCATGGGAGATTCCCTATAGGGTGTGTGTGGGGTCCCTATAGGCCTGGGGTGTCTGGGGTCAGGTGAATGGGGGTGTCCCTATAGGGTGTGCAGGGCTCCAGGGATGGGCTTATGTAAAGGACTTGTAGGACCCTATGGGGAAGGGAGTCCAGGGTCCCTCTGGGAAGGGTCCCTGTGGGGTGGGGGTGTCTGGGGTCCATATGGGGAAAGGAGCCCTTTGAGTCCTCTCCCTCCCTACTCTTCTCCTCGTTCTCTCCATCTTCCCCTCCTGGGACGTGAGGGACCCCGGTGTCTGGCTGGCTCCGTGCCCAGGAGGTGAGGGACCCAGGTGGAGGACACCGGTGTCCGGTGTCTGTCTTTGAAAGGTCATGGCAACTGGGAGAGGTTCCTGAAGACTGGGGGAGAGCAAATGTCTCTCCTGTCCTCAAGCAGGGCAAGAAGGAGGATCCAGGGAGCTGCCGGCCGGTCAGCCTGGCCTCCACCCTGGGAAGGTGATGGAGAAAGTCCCCCTGGAAAGCATTTCCAAAGACATGAACGACAAGAAGGTGGTGGGGGAGTGGTCAGCACGGATTGATGAGGGGCAGATCACGCCTAACCAACCTGACAGCCTTCTGCAATGAGGTGGCTGGCTTGGTGGACGAGGGGAGAGAAGGGGTGGTGTTTACTGTGACTTCACTGCCTGAATGGCTGGGCCCAGAGGGTTGGGGTCAATGTCCAGCTGGAGACCGGTCCCTAGTGGTGTACCCCAGGGTCAATACTGGGGCCAGTCCTGTTTAACATCTTCATTAATGATCTGGATGACGGGGCTGTGTGTACCCTCGGCGAGTTTGCAGATGATGCCGAACTGGGAGGAGTGGCAGATACGCCAGAGGGTCGTGCTGCCATCCAGAGGGACCTCAACAGGCTGGAGAAATGGACTGGTGGGAAACCTCATGAAGTTCAATGAGGGGAGGTGAAAAGTCCTGCCCTTGGGGAGGAACAACCCCAGGCACCAGTAAGGGCTGGGGGCCACCCGGCCGGAAAGCAGCTTCACTGAGAAGGACCTTGGGGTCGTGGTGGACACCAAGTTGAACGTGAGCCAGCCATGCATCCTTGTGGCAAAGAAGGCAAAGCCTTGCCAGAAGGTCGAGGGAGGTGATGCTTCTCCTCTGCTCGGCACTGGTGAGGCCACACCTGGAGTGTTGGGTCCCGTTCTGGGCTCCCCAGTACGAGAGAGACATGGGCATACTGGAGAGTGTCCAACAAAGGGCCATGAAGATGAGGAAGGGACGGGAGCACCTTCTCTGTGAGGAAAGGCTGAGAGAGCTGGGACTGTTGGGCCTGATCTCATCAACGTACATGAACTCCTAGTGGGAAGGGATAAAGAAGACGGAGCCAGGGTCTTCTCAGCGGTGCCCAGAGCAGGAGGCAGTGGGCACCCGTTAAATTCCCAAGTTTTGCAGAGTCCCACAGGCGTCCCTCAAATATCCCAAATCCTTACGGTCCTCTCAGTTCCTCCTTCTTGTCAGGTGTAAGGTTCAGGCTGGCCTTCTCCGATGCTCTGCCTGGAAATTTCCTTCTGACCCACCCATTAATCACCGGATTTCGTCCCTGTCATTGAGTCCGTTATCACGGGTCTGTCAAGTCTGTGTCCCTGGTTGGTTTTGTTTATCGCTTCCCTTTTTACTTATTGTCCCCTTTGGTAGACCAAAAAGGTCCTTGATGAGGTAACGTTAATGTAACAGATGCTGATACCTTCCACGTACTCTTACACCAACCACTATCCCAAAGTGCTACCAAAGCTCCTACTCCTCATCCCTAACCCCAAAATCACGAGGCTGAAGCCCAAACACATAAACCCTTCCCGTGTCCCTCATCCTGCTCCCTTGCCCTGATTGCTCACCCTGAACCGGGGGCCCAGCTCACACCACGAGACCCAACCCAATCCCCTCATGCAGAAAGCTCACCAGTAGCCCAGCCGCTCACCAGAAACCCTCCTAAGCAGAAACCTGAACCCTCACCTTAGCCTTTCCCTAATCCTGAAGGTTCATGAGGTAGCAGTGGGGTCTATGGGTCACCCATTAGTCCTGGTCCCAGGCAGCAGTGGGGACCATGGGGCAGCACTGTTCTACCCAATACACCCAGCTCTGGGTTGGACTCAGGGTGGCCAAATGCCTGGGGGAGCGCTTTATGGGCCGGTGGTTGGGTAACCTCAATGCCTGGATCCAGGAGAGCAGTGGAGTCTGTGGGGCAAAGCAGGGGTACCCTGGATTCCCTGGGAACGGTGGCGGGTCTGTGAGGCAGAGCTGACGCACCCTGAGACACCTGGGCCCTGGGGAGCTGTGCAGACCATGGGTTAGAGGCCGGGAACCTGAGATGCCCATGGAGCCGTGGGGTCTATGGGGCAGAGCTGGGTCCCATAGATGGGTCCCACATGGGTCCCAGGGAGGAGCAGAGGCTGTGGGGCAGAGCAGGCGTCCCCAGACATCCATGTCCTAAGCAGCGGAGGCATGTGCCGTATGCACCACAAATGCTGTGGCTGGGTTGGTGCACCCTAAAAATTTCAGTGTGGGTATCTCTGAGGTGGGAGACCCCACAACGTCTCTGGACAGCCTGTGCCAGCGCTCGGTCACCCTCACACTTAACAAGGTGTTTCCTGGTAATTAGAGACAACCTCCTGTGTTTCAGTTCGTGCCCGTTGCCTCTGGTCCTGGCTCTGAGCACCACTGAAGAGAGACTGGCTCCGTCTTTCGTATGACCTCTGCATGAGGTCCAAGAGAGCACCTCTCCTCCTTGGCTGCTCTGTCACTTGGAGGAGGAAGTTGTCAATGAGGTTCACCAGGAACCTCCTGGTTCACCAGGAACCTCCTGGATCAGAATCACAGAACCATTTAGGTTGGAAAAGACCCTTAAGATCATCGCATAGAACCGTAAACCTAACGCTGCCAAGTCCACCACTACACCACGTCCCGCAGCACCACATCTACCCGTCTTTTCAATACTTCCAGGGATGGGGACTCAAGCCCTTCCCTGGGCAGCCTGTCCCAATGTTTAACCACTCTTTCAGTAAAGACATTTTTCCTCACATCCAACCTAAACCTCCCCTGGCACAACTTGAGGCCG
>NW_008824208.1:13682-14805 GCF_000699105.1 Pygoscelis adeliae
CAGCGATAGGACACAAGGAAATGGAATGAAGCTGCGTCAGGGGAAGTTCAGACTGGACATTCGGAAAAGGTTCTTCAACCACTGAGAGGGTGGTTGGTCACTGGAACAGGCTCCCCAGGGAAGTGGTCACAACACCAAGCCTGTCAGAGTTCATGGAGCATCTGGACGACACTTTTAGTCATATGGCTTAGTGTTAGGTAGTGCTGTGAGGAGCAGGGTGTTGGACTCAATGTTCCTTATGGGTCCCTTCCACCTTGACATATTCTATGATTCTGTGATCATGGAGACCACACGTCCTCTCTGAACATTTCACAATGCTAATAGTACCTGTTTTTTTCCTTAGATGCAGTCAGAATTTCCCCTGTCCCAACTTATCCCTGCTGGGTATTGAAAAGGCCCTGGGGCACCTTGATTTGAGCACTCAAATTCAGCCACAGATGGCTCATCCCACTCAGAGCATCCAGGTGTGAGTGAAGGGTCTGTGGACTGAGCCACCAATGTTTATGGCAATTGCATTTAAAATAAGTATTTCAAACAATGTGGGATAGCTGAGCATATCCCACCGGGCTGATCTACAAGAGCACGCAGTTTCCCTATGTGTTGTCTCCTGGTTTCAGGAGAATGCACAGGATTATGGGGCTGAGACAGCACAGGTGTACGTTAGCTGGACACTGGACATGGAGGAAGGAGCCATGGGCTGGGCCCTACATCACCACCGGGCACTGACACAGGGGTTATAGCAACCCCATCACAGAGGGCAGCAGGTCAGTGGGTGCCATGCCGTCATGATCAGTCAGTCAGTGGTGGCCATATCACAGCAGGTAGCAGGTTGCTGGTGGCTGTGTCATAGTGGGCAGCACAATCAACAATGGCCATGTCACTGAGGAGTCACAGTGAGTGACATGGCCATGGCGGTGGGTCCCGCACCCTGGAGGAGCGTCCGTAGGACGAAGGCAGGGATGAGCTCCCACAGGGCTGTCGCCACTAAGGAGCAACTCTCCGGTGTGAGGCGGACCAAGATGGACTTCTGGGACGGGATGGAGCACGCCTTCATGATGCCCAGCATCACCGCCAAAGGTACAGGCATCCCCAGCCACCGCGGGAGAGCTTACAGGACCGACAG